>NC_041389.1:704386173-704398008 GCF_002162155.2 Triticum dicoccoides | reverse complement strand
GGTGCTACACTCAATTGCATAGATAACATACTTTATCTGCACTTCTCTAATGTTGCCCGGATTTAGAAAAAATAGTCGCCTATTCACCCCTCCAGTCGATATCTTTGATCCTTAAACTCCATTAAAAAAACTAAAATGAGATTCAAAGCCAACTCTTAGTTATCTATAGTGATTTTGACTTATTTTTCTTCATGGTTTAATGAGATACAAAAATCAAGCAATGTTATTGATATGTGGGTCCCCTCAGTTGTCCAGTCCAGCCACATTTTTCTATTTCTCTTTCACTCGTGGCAGCATCAACAATCTCTCTCTCTCTCTCTCTCTCTCTCTCTCTCTCTCTCTCTCTCTCTCTCAATAAAACGTCTCCGTTGGGCAATCCATGCCCCATAAGTTTATATGGTACTAATTTTTTTCATGTGAGATAACAAATCTTGACCTAAAAGGAGTTTTTTGTAGCACTGTTTATGGACCAAAGGGTGAGCCCAAAGTGTACTTGCTATCTATATATACTAAACGTTTTAACCTAGGGATAAGCCACCTCGCCTGCCATCTATACAACTTTTTGTACATAAATAGTGAGAGTAAAAGCCCAAAAATTATCATTACAAATATATTTCTAGTGCTAAACTCAAACTGTTTTCCGATACAATTTTTTTGTGTTATTAAATTTTGCTTGTTTAAGAAATAACTTCTGTTACAGGGGCACGACCATAATTTGACAAAACCAATGTTTTATTCCAAGCATTTATTTTATGTTGTTGATGTATTATAATGCAGTTGTATACATATCATTTCCATGATATCGCTATATGCCAGTATAACTTGGTAGAAAGCTTTTGGAGTGTATGAGTCTAGCAAATAACTTGCTAGAGATATATGTAGCTTAAGACTATGAGTATAGGTGCAACTAAATAGATATTTCTGGGTACTAAGTGTTAATGAATTAATAGTCTATACTCAGATCCATGGTAACATAAGTGTCAAGTAGTAGTTTGCCCTCAAATTCACTTTCGGCCCCGCTTGTTGGTGGTGTTCAACTTTTTCCAAATTGCCATTCTTGATAATCTTAGGGGGTAAGTAGTTAGCCAGGTACATGTGTGATATGTACTTTTATATTAAAAGCATGTGATACATAACATGCATATGCATTTATAATTGAAAGTTACATAAGCTTTTCAATGCCGAGTACTTTTCTTAACAACGTATGAAGCCCGTAAAACCGAAATCGATCCAAATCCATGACCTTGACGATCGAGGAAAAAGGGTATGTATTGTTATGGTTAGTGTTGTTCATTTGAATTATACGCCATCCCTAAAAAAAGTTGGACATGCCTAAACTTTGTACTCATCTCAACGACATCTTCTTTCGAAACCAACCCAACTTGACAAGATTTATGTTTTAATAAGTTAATTATTAAAATCATATATGAAACAGGTATACACAACTCTATTACCTTATTTATATATTGTTCAACATAGTTTAGACCCGCTAATAGGCACGCGCGGTTCTTTTGGACTTTGTTAGCATCTTTGAGACCTGGGGTTGAAGCCTAAAACCAGAAGAATACAAAGTCAGGGTGAGTAATAGGGATTAGAATAGCAACCCACTGGTCCAGTGTGTGACCACTAGATCAGGATTTACTGAAGGGATGTATGTGTGTGTTCCTCCCCCTCAAACTGTGGCCCACACCCTTCGAGGTTTCCAAAACAAACATTCCTTAATTGTGTGTGCTTTTAAATGTGCCATTGATATTCACTTTAGATCCAAAACCAGAGATCCTATTACTACCATGTATGCTGATAAGTGGTGATAGCACATTAGTATTGTTGCCATAGACAATATTTTCTTCTCATTCCATAAATCATGCTTCCAACAAGTACGAGACATGCTTCATACTAATTTTTAGTCCAAGCTTTCGTCAACTACTACCATGGTGTGCTTCTTATATTTATATCGTGTGTTTCAAAGAGGCCATATCAACGGTTTCACCACAAGAACACATGGCACTAATGTTTCAATGTTCATTAAGTTCTACTTCTATTCTTCATATATGTGTCCATGTGTTATGCATGTAGTATTGTTTTTTCTCGACGGAATATGTGTGTAGCATTTTGTTTGGGAAACACTTGTTATCATACGTCTGATGAAAAGCAAACGCCAGACCAAGCACACCATCACACAGTCAAGAGCACATTGAAAAAATCGATTCAAAGCGCCCGAATACCACGCACCCAGCTCTAACCCACCCCCATAACTCTCTCCTTTCCCTGTCTATCCCAAAAATCTCGTCCGTTTCTCCTTCCTCTCTCTTGCGTACCTCACCGCCGAGACGCCACCTTGGTTCTCTCCGCCGGCTACACCTGCTGCTAGTGCATCCGACCCCCACAACCGCTGAACACATCCTCCCCTCTCCTGTTGCGGACGCACCGAACCGCCACTCGTATTCCTCCTCGCATCCATCCCTGCCGAAGTTACCAAGGTTTGGACCCCCTGCTCCCATCTCTTTCCTTACCAAATTCTGCACGTTGTTTGACACCCATGGTGAGACAGATCAACAGCATAGCGTTGTATGCGATGTCCAAGGAGGCGACATGCAGGGTGCTATCAAGTGGTCTGGCATGCGACCCCGAGCAGATGCCTACAGCACTAGGTGCAACAATAGAGGTGGGGGCTGGAGCTTTTCTTAAGGGATTCCTTCCTGTCGAGGTTGACCTCGTTGAGCTGTGTGTGGCCATCATGTTCTTCTCCCCCGCTTGCCGGATCTAGTCTTGCCACCAACCACCATGACTCTGCCATGGGAGCCTTCGTCATCCATGTCGCTTGCCGCTTTGTTATCAACCATTGTCATCATAGTGGTTAATATGTGAAGCATGTACCAAATCCTACTTTCTAGTAGATGGAAGCAAATTTGTAGAGCATATCATATTAATATAGTATATGAACCACTCTAATGTTGCCCACTAATCATGAATAATAACATTGTACCATTGTCACATTGAAAACATCTCGATGCTGCCAAGAAAGCAAGTTCTCTAGTCAGATGAAACATAGTATTCATGTGACTAGAAACAAATAAATTGTTACATTAGACACGAGTCTCTGTCAAGTCGAATCTATAATCCGTAAGAAAATTTCAGTAATACAGGAAGCACATTTCTCCAGGTGCAAAAATATATAAAAACATACGCTAGGCATTTTTTTTGTCACATCGAAATAATTTTGAGCTAGATTTTGCTATGCTGATATTAAAACAAACTATTTGATCGAAGCAAAGTTCAGCCTCGCTTGAACCAAATTCTCTAATCGTCGGAAACAAAATTTTCATTGCATCAAGTGATTTTTTTGTTAGATTATACACAATATTTTGTTCGACGGAAGCAAATTTGAGTGCACTGGAAGCAAATTTATAAGTGATGGAAATATTTCGTTAAATAAAATTCCCTAAAAATAAGAGAAATAAAAGCAGAAAACTAGAGAATAAATAAGGTAAATCTTATCTTCCCTTGATTTTAGGTTGGAGTTATAAGAAGCAAACAGAAATCATGGGCTCCCATATATATAGGAAGTAATTACTACCGCAGAGGAAACTGCTAGCTAATCAACGACCCAAATTTCTCTAATCCAATGGTTGTGGGCTGGTCTGATAGGAGTCTAGCTATCAGTAGTCTGATTGCTAGTGCTTCCATGTTTGTTTAGTGCTAGTTTAGTTGCTTAGTACATAATTAAATAGAGTTTAATGACTTATCATCCCGTGCTTATTTCATTTCCTCCCTCATTCAACACTAGACCAGATGTGTAGCACATATTCATATTAGTTAATTTCTCGTCATTATCAATACAAAGTGTGGATGGAGTTGTCGGTGGGAGCTAAGGAAGCCAAAGAGGGGAGGAGGGGGTGCGTCCATGAAGATATCGAGGGAGATCATGTGTGTGGAAGGAGCCATCGGTAGAGGAAGATGGAACAACAAGGATGAGCCCAACATCAGAATTATCGACGGCGGACGAGATTGGCACATCACGGAGACATCGGAGGTATTGACCTATGTAAGCCTCGTCAAATCGGAAGCCTCGTTGGAGGACGCTCCTTGCCATTGATCGACGAAGACGACGACGAGTCGACCACTCACCATAAAGTCTGGTTAGGTCGGCGGCCAGGGCGAGGGAGAGAGATGGAACAGAGTTTATATATGTAGTCTAAACCCGTGTCGTTGGATTGGATGCACGGTGCCCATCGGACGGCGGACGCGGGTCCTAGGAATGATCGGCGGCCGTCCATTGCCAAGAGTACACTCCCCTTCCAGAAATGCCCCTAATTTGTTGAGAAATTACCTCCGCCTGCCACCACACTCTGCTGGCTCGAAGCGTTGCGTTGCCTCTCTCCCGTGCGCCTAGGTTTCCCCGCCGCCGCAGCCGTCGCCTCCCATCTCCCATCCCCACCGCCGCCGCCGCCGCCGCCGCCGCCGTCGCCGTCGCCTCCCACCTCCCATCCCCGCCCCCTCCGCCGTTTCTCGCCCCGTCCACGGACACGTGCTCTGCCGCCGTCCTCGTCTTATCGAGCTCCTACGCCAGCAGATCGACGCCGCCGGACCCGTCCACCCCGTCTCGCCGCCGTCCAGCTCGTCCCCGCCCCCCGGCTCGCCACCGACTAGCTTCCACACAAGCTCAAGCTCAGTATTGCCGCCCCACGGATAGCCTAGGGCCGGCCCCGGTCTCGCCCGGCAGCAAGGGGCTCGCCGCGATGGCGGACCTGATTCCGGGGGAGGGAGAGCTGGCCTTCGGCGGCAACCAGGACGACGACGACGCGGAGGACGCCTCGCCGGGCAGCAAGGAGCTGGCCGCCATGGTGGAGGCGGCGGCGGCGGCGAGCGTGGAGCTGGACGCGGCCGCCGACCGGGCGCCGCCGTACGGGGACGACCGGACGCCGAGGGACGGGATGGTGTTCAAGTCGTACGAGGAGGTGCTCAACTTCTACAAGCGCTACGCCCTGCGCACCGGCTTCGGCGTCTGCGTCAAGAAGTCCTCCTTCACTAAGGCCGGCCTCTGCCGCCGCCTCCTGCTCGTCTGCAACAGGTGGGGGAACGGCAAGGAGGACGCCTGCTACCAGGCCAGGCCCACCGCCAAGACCAACTGCCAGGCCACCGTCGTCGCCAGGCTCTGGGGGGACGGCATGCTGCACCTTACCGACGTCAGCCTCGAGCACAACCACCCGCTGAACCCCTCCGCCGCGCGATTCCTCAGGTGCTACAAGACGCTGCCCAGCGGGATGAGCAAGGACCTGGTGGTGAGGGCTGCCAGAGGCGAATGCGCCACCTCCGGGGGCGACGTCGAGGCCCCCCCGATGTTTGATGACTGGGGGCGGCTAAAGATCAGGGACGGTGATGTTCAGGCCATCAATTGCTTCTTTGCTGAGATGCAGGCCAAGCAGCCAAACTTCTTCTATGTCATGGATTTCTATGTGGAGGGTCACCTGAGGAGCGTTCTTTGGGCCGATTCAAGATCCAGGGAAGCATACCAGTATTTTAGTGACGCTATTTGGGTTGATACCACCTGCTTGAGGAGTAAGTTCAATGTGCCCCTGGTTTTATTTCTCGGGGTGAACCATCATGGTCAGCTTGTTTTGTTAGGGTGTGGCTTGCTTTCGGATGAGAGTACAGAGAGCCTCCTATGGCTGTTCAAAGCATGGCTAACTTGTATGAAGGGAAGGCTGCCAGGCGCAATGATTACGGATGAGTCTGTGGCGATAAAAGCTGCGGTTCGAGAAGTGTTTCCCAAAACACGCCATAGGATAAGTGATTGGCATATAGTGAGAAGTATTGCTGAAAAGTTAGGAGAGTTGCCAGAATATGAGTCAATAAAAGTCCAAATGGAGGCAGTAATATATGGTTCCTTGAAGGATGATCAGTTTGAGACAAGATGGAAGAACTTGATCAATAGGTTTAGCCTTCAGGATAATGAATGGGTCATCTTTCTGTATGAAAATCGACACTTGTGGGTGCCTTCCTTCCTGAAAGATGCCTTCTGGGCTGGACTGTCTGTTAACCACCGGGAAAGCCCAGGTGCGTTCTTTGATGGTTCAGTGAGCCATGAAACCACATTGGTGTCGTTCCTTAGCAACTACATGATTCTTGTACAGTACAAGTACAAAATGGAGCAACAGGATGATTTCGAGTCATTAACCAGCGGCAGGGTTCTTGTATCAAAGTTCCCTATGGAAGAGCAGATATCCAAACTGTACACCATGAACATGTTTGTGAAATTCCAGGATGAGCTAAAATCAACCCTGGATTGCCAAGTTCAACAAGTATCGCCATCTTCTTTTGTAGTTATTGACTTAGCTGAACAAGGCACAGGATTAGTGACTAGAAAGTATGAGGTTGTTCACTGTATGGAGACCAACAGGATGGAATGTAACTGTGGCCTATTTCAGTTTAGTGGAATTGTTTGTCGGCATGCGTTATCGGTGCTTAAATGGCAGCAAGTGTATGATATCCCCCCTTGCTATGTACTTAACAGGTGGAGGAGTGATTTTAAGCAGCTGCATGCTCTGGATAATCCACTCAAGGATCCTTTAGTAGCAAGTAATCATGTTGAGCGTTATGATCATATTTCCTTGCAGTGCCTCCGTCTTGTTGAGATTGGAATGGTTTCAGATGACAAGTATCAGCATGCATTAAAACTAATAAGCGACATGAAAAGGACCCTTCTTGATGATAATTTGTGCCGCGAGTTGGAGCAGAAAATGTCACCTCCTGAACGCGCAGTTGTCGTGAATGGTGATAGCCATGCACAGCCTGGTTCATCTGAGGGGGGTCCAGCCAAAAAACGCCGTGGCCGTCCTCCCAAGAGGAGTAAAGAGATAAGCGTGGAGTCTGTGTCAAATCAATGTGGAAACAAGGTGCCTCCTTATTCATAGATTATTCATTGACTCATTCCATTTGATCTGCTGTTGGTGCTAATCAAGTTTAAATTGTTGTGTGGCAGGAGTCTTTACTGGTATCTTCGGATGTAAGCCAGAAGGGTGCTTTACATTCTTCTTCAACTGCCTCCAACCTTGGTACTCATGTCAGAGCACATGGCGTTGATGATCTTATGGTAGTGTCTATCATCAATATTTGGTTATTAAATTCCTTATCAGATATGAGAATCTTGACAATGACCTTATTTTAACCGTATAACTTCCAGGAAGAAGTTAATGCTAATGAGGTATCATTTGAGAGCCGTTATGGGGTGCAATCTAGCCATCCAAATCATTATGGTGACCAGCTGCATCCAGGCCACACATTGCAGGTTTTTCTTTCAGCTACACTACATGACCACATTTCATTTGCATTTTTTTTACCATGTGCAACCAAGGAAAATCTTTTACTGGTTTCTACATAATGGACAGTTTGGCCAACACATGCCATCCGCAGAGCAATCTAGGGGAGTCGAGTGGGTGTATCCGACTATATATCAGGTGAATGGGTACTTTACATCTGTCTAGTATTTTTTCAGAGGGTTTGCGTGAGTCAAGCCTTGTTATGAAATTGTAGTGATATGCATATGTGCTGATGCATCATAAGCAATGTAGGATGATCAAGTGCCTTATGGCAGGCGGACATCTTGAATGCTAGAACAGGAGAATGATTTCAGGTTTATCTCTCACTAAATTTTCTCCTTTTGTGTTACTGAGCTCTAACTCAGAGATAATCCAGCATCGGAATGGAACACTTCAGACTTTGATGAGCAAAACTTGACAAAATTTGATAAAGAAAATTCACCAGCACTTTGAATTAATCCCTTTTCCAGTTCTCTGCTGCTGTTGAATCTTTTTCATGAGTCGACAGATATTTTGATAATAAGCCAATCGAGCACATAGCTGTGCTTTCAGCAAGAACTTCACCATAGCACTTTAACGTGTGAACCACCTTTCAAAGCACATACGTGTAGATTGTGGACTTATGTACTGTTTTGTTTTTTTGCGGGGGACTTATGTACTTGTAGTTAACATTAGGAAACTTGATATTTGAAGGTTGATACATCCAAACTGAAAGATGATAATGCTATGCGTTTATTACAGTAATAATACTAGTAACCCAAATTGTTAATGCCGTCTTAAACAAGGACGCGTTCCTACTTGATTAGCCGTTAATCATAAGAGCATCACAATTCTTAATCGCAGCAGGCTCATCAGAAGATACAGAACTTAGCGTTGAGAATGGGCAGACCTGCACGTCATTAATCCAGCCATTTCTTGAACTTTGCTATCGTATTACCTTATTATTTTTTGTCACAAATAGCAACAGATTGCTCGCGAACCATTAGCGCATAGTACATGCTGTGTATTTTCAGTGATTCAACTTTCAGGTTTTTTACATATAAAAGCACGATTGGCACGAATTATTAGTTGGAAACTAGTATGTCTGTTTTGATCGGGAGACATTCTTCCTCCCTGGCACATGTGAAGAGTCTGGCCTATTTCGAGGTGCTTGCCGAGTCGTCCGTTCTTTAATGGGTTTCCATCTAATGCTGCAGGTTCCTGATGATGAGATGTACAGAGGGGTCCGGGAAGCTGCCAGTTGGCGTCGGCCCTCACACTAGGATGTGTTAGCTTCATCCATCTAACATCTGAGGCGAGGCGGCATGATGAGAGCGCGTGTCAGCACAAGGCTGGGCATGCGGTTTGATTCTTTCGCCTGCATAGAGACCGGCAGGAATGTGGCAATGTGACATGGCTGACCTTGATGGTGCTGGCAACTGCTAAAATGTACTCCCTCCGTCCCAAAATTCTTGTCTTAGATTTGTCTAGATACGGATTTATCTAGTCACGTTCTAGTGTTAGATACATCCGTATCAAGACAAATTTAAGACAAGAATTTTGGGACGGAGGGAGTAGTAGTGTATTGTGCCTGATCCTGACAAGTGACAATAACTAAATATAGCTCTCTTGACATCCTGCTCTCTTTTGACGGCTGGCCCTGACCTATGTGAATACATCGTTGGATTTTTTATTTTCTCCCTGAAAGAACACCGTCGTTTTTCTCTCGCTTAAATGTGATACGGTTCTGCTGCGTCTCTGTATATGTTTTGAAGGTCATCAGATAAAATGAAATACGCCAGAGTGAGAGCATCACTCACAACCCAAAACGTTGTTATTATTATTAATTTATTATTGTGTTTGGGGAGATTTGAAGGTCCAAAACGTTATTCCTGTGGCTCCATGTTTGAAATGGCAGTTCTATGGTTGGAAATGCAAAATGCAAGGACCTTTCTGTAAGAGAGAAGAGCAGTACACATGAGGATAGGCCGGTGGCTTCAAGCTAAGAATGGCAGCGGTGAGGACACTTGTGGCAGAGAATGAAAACATCGAGGACCTTTCTATAAGAAGCGCGGTACAAGGCGAAGGCTAGAAAAGAAGGCCTCCGGGGACCCGCGCGCGAAATGTTAAAAAAATTTGGACCATTTCTCGATTTGTGCGTGTCATCCTTGCGCAGGGGCCATGCTAATCTTCTCTGTATCGTTCCAATTTTATCGGATGTCCCCGAAGGGACGAGTCTGCTGCCGCGCTCACGCTTATAAACCGGTTCGTTTCTCCCTCGCTGGCCGATGTGGGACTAAACGAACTAGCTTCTGTTTTACTCCCCCCGCTGTCCAGGCGGACAGAAGCCATCGGGCGCGCGGTGGGCCGCAAGCAGTCGGCTGGGTCTCTTGCTGTGGCCCAAATTAGTGGGAGAGTATAATGGGCCTTGGTGATAACACGCGTACTGATTGGTCTTTTGTGTGTGTGTGTGTGTACCTTTTTTTTTTTTGCGGGTACTTGACTGTTCAAACATGTACTCTTACGTGTACGAGCTGAAAATGGAAATGGAAATACATCCCGTTCCCGTTCCCCGTGGACTGCTTTGCTAGGCTGCTCCATTTGAACTGCATTGCATATTTGCATGCACGTACGTACACGTCGTGCTTTCACTTCACTTGTATCTGCAGTGTCAACGCCCGACTGACTGAACTCAAATCATGTTGTACGTTATGTATGTAACCTAAGCGTGCATGCTAAACGTACTAGCCAAATTACCGGTCTCCCACTGTCACGTGCCGAAACACTTGATAGCTTGTTGATTACTCCCTCTGTAAACTAATACTCCTATATTAGTTTACGGAGGGGAGTATTTTTCTTTTCTCGACCTTTTTGAGTGCATGCATGAGCTTCGAGGATGTTTGGGTGCATCGCCGGGATTTAGTGTATGTTAAGAACACATGATGCTACTGTAATTAACAGCGCTGATCAGAGAAGACAAACAAACAACAAATGATCTTGAACTTTAGAGTACAATACGCTCAAATGCTGCTACGTATATATATGCATGAACTCAAAATGATCGAAAGATGCACACTGCAGCCTCAATTAATCAATAGTACACACTAGTTACAGATTGTATGTGGAATACAAATAAGCAGTGCGACCGAGCGACTAGGAGTAGTAGGTAATGTAACCCTAGAAGGCTTGTACGGGAAGCACTCCCGGGTTCCGCGAGCGAAAGAAGGTCGGCATTGGAAGCATGCTCGGGTCAGGCGAGGCGAGGAAGCTCGGGCCAGAGAACATGGGGCCTATGCGTGGCACTGTCGGTTTCAGAACCGTGGCCGTTTTGTCGTCCTCCTGCTCCTTGTCCTTGTCGCTCATCCAGATCTCTGCGCTAGCTTGTGCCGGGAGAGGCTTCTTGTGTGTGTCCCAGCGATCAGCGGAGGTGGTGCGGCTGGGAGGCAGCTGCTTGTTGCTATCCCTCCTCCCGCACGGCGACGCCCCGCCAGAGCTCGTGCTGCTTTGCCGGCTTGACGACGATGACATGCAGCTGCTGCCGGAGATGTGCTTGTTTATGTCCCAACGCAGGCAGGAGGAGGCTTGGCCAACACTTGAGCTGCTGGAGCACGACGAGGCTGGGCTCGTGGGCTTCTTGTCCTTCTTGTGCGCGTCCCACCTCTCGACGGAGTCGGCGCGGCCGGGCTTGGGGTTGGGCTTGGAGGCGAAGGAAGCCGGCAGGATGATGAGGCGGGGCTTGGTGGGCGGGATCGGGAGAAGACCCGGGAGAAGGGACGCGGCGGCTTTGGCCATTGCTCGCTCAACGGAATACATCGTTGATCTCTCTTGATCCAAGAAAGACCAAGCGCTTTGACTTTGAGTGAGGAGGCGCCTTGGCCGGAGAAGGAAGAGACGATCGATCTGATGGTATGGAGTTGGGTGGGTGCGTACGTATATATAGACAGACATGTCCTGCAGTGACGTACGGTCTCCATTTGGAATTAGGGGCGGGCCAAGACCGTCTTCGACTGCCACTCGGCCACGTACGTACGAACGGGACTACATTTCTTCGAATTAGCAGTACGTGCGCTGGCCACATGAACGAGTCGCCGTACGTACGCACCAATCGGCAATCCGGCGTTGAATTGACACGTATCAGTCAGATTCGAATCGTAGTTTAATTTGAGATGTTTGGTTCAACACTGTCACTTATTCGTAATGCTACAGATGATCTCCTACATTTCCGAGTACAAGTCAGATTGGAGAGAGCAAAATGCATAGAACCATCACTTTCGCGTCATGACTTTCATAAAACCACCTACAAAACGTAACACTTTGCACCGCACCGAGAAAATGACAGTGGCAAAAAACGCCGACGGTACAATGCTAAGCGATTTGATGACATCACTAATCAGCCCAGCCAACTTGTCAGGCTGAGTTGGCAGGGAAAAACCGCCACGTATGAAAATTGACTTGGTCTTCTTCTCCTTTCTCACCCTCTCTCTTTGAAGCATTTTTATCAAAGGATGCCAGGTTGTACGAGATCCGCCGCCCCTGA
>NC_041389.1:704371352-704385949 GCF_002162155.2 Triticum dicoccoides | reverse complement strand
TAGTACCCAACGCTAGTACTACCACTCAGTCTTGCCGCCGAGACTATGTTGCAAGTCGTTGATAATTTTTTATACACTTGTGCCAATTAAAATTTAATTTTTTTAATTTAAATGTTGGTATGACCTTTCAAGGAAGGACCGAGTCAGAAATGATGATATACGACATAGAGTTGGGGCAGAGCTGATTGAAGAGAAGCTTGTTCAACATCGTCTGAGATGGTTTGGCCTTTTAAGGGAGGAGTGCGTAAAGAGGGATCTGAAGGACTGTAGTATCACTAGAGAACTGGCCATGGACGGGGGTGCGTGAAAGCTTGCTATTCATGTGCCAGAACCATGAATTGGTTGTGAGATTTTATGGGTTTCACCTCTAGCCTACCCCAACTTGTTTGGGGCTAAAGGCTATCACTATTAAAAATTTCGTATGCGCAGGGTGTCGGCGTCTTCACCGAGAGCCAAAACACGGGCACTCGGCAAAGTAAAGAATGCCGAGAGTCGCACTCGGCAAACGGAATAAGTCGGCAAACACACGACAATGCCGAAAGTATTGCTTGGCAAACAGGTTATACTCGGCAAAGGCACTATTTGCCGCGGGCCATTCGGCCACACACGGAAAAGTTTTGCCACGTGGCACATTCGGCGGCGACTAACGGCACGGTCACGGTTGCAACTCTTTGCCGAGAGTGGCTCCCGGCAAAGATTTAGTCCCACCTCGCCTGCCGACTAGCAAAATGACATGTTTAAATAGTTCAATAGTCCAACTGCAGTAAGCTTCGGTCTTCTCTCATTACTAAGAGTCCATACAGTCACTATGAATCTTCTAGTGGTTGTTACCCGAGAGTGGCTCTCAGTAAACGAGCAGTTGCCGAGAGTGGCTCTCGGTAAAGATAAGACCACCATCAAAGTTTAGTCCCACCTCGCCTACAGACAAGCAACAAGACCTGTTTAAATATAAATAGTGGGATAGTCCAGATGCAGTAAGCTTCGGTATTCATTACACTCTTGTTAAGGAGATGGACTATTTGTGATGTCGTAGGATTGCTCGGGATTTGGCACGGTGTCATCATAGGGCCTCTGTAGGGTGTGGTTTTTTAAAAGTTTGGACGTGTTTCGAGTAAGCCTCCTCTGAGGCCGCTTGTAAACCATACCGCCTCCGAGCTAGTATCTGGGTATCGAGAGGGAACGTGTCCGGTTTGTGCAGGACGTGCTGGTCTTGTTGCTCCGTTGGCCTCGAAACTTCTCATGCTCTAAGAGGGGGCAACCGCATGGCACATGAAATTTATTGCTCTGCTAGGGTTTCATCGTCGGAAATTGCAGATCAGCAAGGTGGCACATGAAATCATGCCGGGTAGCGGCATGGGGAATCATTTGTGATGTCCTTGTGTCATGCCTATGCCTTGCACAGAGATGAGAGTTGTTCTTGGAGAAAGAAAATCGTCTTTTGCCGATGGCGGTTGATCTGTGCGAGTTTGTCGTGTGATATACATTTTTCACGCACGATGGACTCGCCCAGCTCGACCATCACCAAAAGTCGAAATATCCGTGAGATAGTATCCGTCATGATTAATTTGCTTAGAAGTAATCTTTGATATTTGATTCTTATGCTATTTTTCATTGTGTGATGAAAGGTGTTAGCATGGATCGATTTCGTGGCAGGCTTGTTGAGGACCGCTTGGCGGCGCTCATTGAGAAGCACCCGCAGCTGATCCTAATAAAGTATTTTGAGGATCTGGCCAAGAAGAATCCCCCAACCAAAGAGAAGAAGGCCCCACCACGTAAGGAGTGTGACGACTCGATGCCATTGAGTCCACAAACGTACATTCCCGACGACACTTGGTCCTCCACCATGGGGGATGCCCCGAAGTGCTCTGACTCCACGATCACCAGTTTCACGGACTACACCTCTGAGTAGTCCACCTAGATAGTTTGGTGTTGATTTAGTGATATAGTCATGTAGGTGCTGATATGGACTTCTTAGATTGCCACTTGCGATGCTTTTGATTGTATGAGTGATGAACGCTTACGTGGATTATGTATGATGTGCTATTTTTAAACTTGCATTATTTCTCTACCTTTTTTTCTCTATCTTTGTAGATGAAGTGGTATGCAGTGTACAGAGATAGATGTCCAGGAGTCTACAATTCATGGTTTGAATGCAATGACAAGTGATTTACTATGAAGGCAGCTCCCACGACTCGTTCAATAGCAGAGAGGAGGCGGAGTATCATTACAATCAGTATGTGCTTAAGCATAAGAGAAAATCTGAATTAGTGGATTCAGTGGATGGGTTGACTTGATGTACTAGCCAGAAACAGCTTATCGGTTTTAGTGGATGGAAGAACTTGATAATTCTCTTTCAGTTTCTGATAATTGTGGTGTTGCTGACCACTTTATTGTTTAGTAAGTAGGCATTTATACTAAAGAGCTACCTTGTGATCTCAAAAGAAGTTCTTGTGAACTATTTTAGGTAATGGTTATGTGAGTTTGTTGTTAGACACTGACACTTGAAATGCATGTTTGTGTTATATATATTTTTGTTGTTATATATATATATATATATATATATATATATATATATATATATATATATATATATATATATATATATATATATATATATATATATATATATATAAAGTGGCATTCGCTGGCGGTTGGTTGTGGCGTCTTTGTCGAGAGCCACTCTCGTCGAGAGCCACTCTCGCCAAAGAGATGACGGAACCAACCGACGTGAGAGTCACTTTATATTGCCTGATGGTACTGTTTGGCTCTCGGCAGTGTTTGCCGAGAGCCCGTATTTTGGCTCTCGGCAAATTCCTATTTGCCGAAGAGGTGTACGCCGGGTGGCCTTTGCCGAGTACAGCACTCGGCAAAGGGTTTACTGGCGGGTTTGGGCCCTTTGCCGAGTGTTCGTGGCACTCGGCGTATAACTCCCAGTAGTGTATGTTCTTGTTGTTGTTGGTATGACCTTTTAAGGAAATGGTAAAACTTTTAGAGTTACGCGCCCAAGTTCTCACATAGTTTGACCCCACCAGATCAATTAGCGCGCAAGGCACGGGTTGCGTCAGGAGAAAGCCTAACTTTCGGCTCCTTCATCTTCACTGCGGACAGGACAGGCCGGATCGACATCAACCCACCAGCCTTCCTTTCCCACACCGTCTTCTTTGGCACTGGCATTCATCATTGACCGCCACGGTGGCATTCGTCGTTGACCGTGTTACTCAGCAAACAACAACCATTAATCTGCAGCATTTTTCATGCTCATCTCTTTCACGGTTGTTGGATGAGCTCGCTAGGTGGTTGCGTAATCAAATAAACTAATGAAACATGTTTCTGCATTATGGGCGAAGCATAGTTGCGATTGAGAGACAATCCCTTAAAAATAAATTAAGGAACACAATCATACTTATATGTGAGGGCATGGTAACAAAAGACTAACGATGAAACTGAATTAATATTAGATTTGTATATAAAAAACAGAAATAAAATTGAGTAGACTAGAAAACTAAAGGTTCAAAAGTTATTACACAGAGGATGTATTTTGTAGGAGTAATACCAAAGAACAAAAGGGTCGTGGCTTCAGGTTTGAAATAGCAGTCGTGAGGACACTTCTGGCCGAGAATGAAAACACCAAGGACCTTTCTATAAGAAGCGCAGTGGAAAACTGCACGTGAGGGGCTAGAAAAGAAGGCTCCGGGGACCCGCGCGCGAAATCTCAAACACTTCTGGCAGAAAATGAAAACACCAAGGAACTTTGTGTAAGAAGCGCAGTGGAAAACTGCACGTGAGGGGCTAGAAAAGAAGGCCTCCGGGGACCCGCGCGCGAAATGTTAAAAAAATTTGGACCATTTCTCGATTTGTGCGTGTCATCCTTGCGCAGGGGCCATGCTAATCTTCTCTGTATCGTTCCAATTTTATCAGATGTCCCCGAAGGGACGAGTCTGCTGCCGCGCTCACGCTTATAAACCGGTGTATCTCTCCTCGGCTGGCCGATGTGGGACTAAACAAACTAGCCTCTGTTTTACTCCCCGCGCTGTCCAGCCGGGAGCCATCCGACGCGCGGTGGGCCGCAAGCAGTGGGCTGGGTATCTCTTGGTGTGGCCCAAAATAATGGAAGAGGATAATGGGCCTTCGTGTTTTCTGAGTGAACAATGAGCCTGGTATTTTTTTTAGATTGAGCCTTGGTGTTATGTTGAGCCGACGTGATAATGCGTGTATTGTTCGTAGTTCAAACATGTAGTACGAGATGTAGTAGTTGGTTAGGTGGACCCTGGTATCCCCAACCCACCAGGGTTCAAATCCTGGTGCTCGCATTATTCCTGGATTTATTTCAGGATTTCCGGCGATGCGCTTTCAGTGGGAGGAGACGTTCCCGTCGACGACGAGGCGCCTACGTGACTTCGTAAATTTCAAGATGATATGCCGGCTTAGTCTCTCGGAGGTGCTCATAGGGGTAGGGTGTGCGTGTGTGCGTTCATAGGGGTGAGTGTATGCGCGTGTATATGAGCGCTTGTGTCTGTACTGATGCTCAAAAAAAAATGAAACGAAAATATATCTATGGTCTCGTCAGTCAGTCAAAATTTTAGCACCAACTGAAATCACTGCAATCCAGTGAATTTCAGTGATTTCAGTTTCCATTTCAGCCAAATGACCGAAATATTCACTTGAATTCAATTAAAAAATTGAAAAAAATTAAAAATATTTTGAAAAATATTGGAATTGTTGTGCTATACTGAAATTGCTGAAATATTTTGGCCGAAACGTAATATTTCAGTGTCTACTGAAATTACTGAAATTCAGTGAATTTTACCGAAATCTCACTGAAAGTGAAAACCATGGTCCCGGGCCATGAAATTCGACTTCTTACTATGTGATGATGATGAATAGGCCGTTTGGCATATTTCTGGAAATAATCACCGTTTTCTCGTGTAAATAGTCGCCGTTTGGAGGCTTTTTTGTTGTTGCTGGTGATGGTGGTGAATTTGGAATGTGACTGGTCAGGTCTGCCCTTCCCCGGCACGGACGAACTTGGCATGTCTCACTCTGTAGTGGTCATTGTTTCATGGACATACAAAATTCATGGGTCATGATTTTGGCTGCAGTTCCTTTTACCATTTGTGATGATAAATGCATAGCACTACGTCTGAGGTTTTCATTCTGAAGAGGAAGAAGAGGCCTGCGGTCACGCGTCGGTCGCTCTCTTTCACTCCTTTTTATCCGTTTATAAGCTTCGTTATTCTATTCGGAGCGAATTCATGGCAAATTGTCGGGATTTTTGGCAGAGATTTGTAAAAGGAGAGGCCGAAGCACGTATGCAGTGACGCACGGGGTTGAGGGGGTGGAGCGGCAGTATTTATACGGGGTATGTCCGGAGTTGTTCTGAAGGCGAAAAAACAGTCGGCTCTGTCTGTACACCTGTTATTATTACTGTAGCCAGTTTCAGTTAAGGTAGAATGGCGTCGACGGCCGTGGCGGACGCGAACGGCGGGGGATTCGGGGTCGGGGCCGCCGGAGTGGGGCAGGTCCTCGACGGCTCCAACCCGGCCATCGTCCGGCTCCGGCAGCTCGTCGACGGGCCCCAGTCCTCAGGTGCTGCTGCTGGCACGTACGCTTACTCGGCATGCAAGCAATCCACTGTCTGTATATCTGCTATTATTCGACTGAAATAGTGGCGCGGCGCGTGTGTTGCAGAGGGGTGGAGGCGGTGCTGGGAGCAGGGCGTGACGCCGTGGGACCTGGGCCAGCCCACGCCGGCCGTCGTCAAGCTGGTGCAGTCCGGCACCCTCCCCGCCGGCGGCGCCACCGTGCTCGTCCCGGGATGCGGCGGGGTACGTACTAGTAGTACACGCTCTACTTACTCATGTTGAGAGATGTACTAGTAAATGAGATTGGTTTGCACCGGCAATCTCATGCACGCGCTGCAGGGGTACGACGCGGTGGCCCTGTCCGGCGGCGGGCGCTCCGTGGTGGGCCTCGACGTCTGCGACGCCGTCATCCAGAGGGCCAGGCAGCGGTCGTCCGACGTGGCCTTCGTCTGCGCCGACTTCTTCACCTGGGCGCCGCCGGAGCCGTTCCACCTCATCTTCGACTACACGTACACACTCTCTTCTACTGCTAATGAAAAATTATACGATTACTTTTAGTGACACTAACTAATGATTTCTTGGTTCATTTTCTCCTGTTGAATTAATAATATTTGTCAGATTCTTCTGCGCCCTTGACCCGTCGGTGAGGCCGGCGTGGGCGGCGAGGATGGAGGAGCTGCTGCGGCCGGACGGAGAGCTCATCACCCTCATGTACCTGGTAAATCATACACTAATCCTACCACTAAGAGCATATATATATATATATATATATATATATACCAGTGCTACTAATCATCAGACACTTAATGATCATGCATGGATGCATTTCAGCCCCAAGACCAGGACTCGGGGCCACCGTACAACACCACAGTGCTCGAGTAAGCATCACATCCCTCCTAATTTTCACTTACGAAAATAATTCATCAGTGTTGAGAGAGACAGAAATGCCAATTCTTCATTTCACCGTCTCTTGTCACGTATGCAGCTACGAGGAGGTGCTCAACCCCCTGGGCTTCGTCATCGAGTCGATCGAAGACAACGATGTTGCAGTCGAGCCATGCAAGGTATTTAGACAAATCTAAGGCAAGAGTTTTGGGACGGAGGGAGTAGCATACGTAGTAACAGTTACAGGCTGTAGAAAACAGTATGTTAGTTTCAGTCAGTTAGTTCAAAACATGTCCAGTAGATTTGTCAGGTAACTAACTCCAGGTGGCAATTTAACTACTTTCAGGGGCTGGAGAAGATCGCAAGGTGGAAGAAGATGGCAGCTGGAGCCGAAACGTCCACAACAGACAAGCCCTCTGATAATCTATAGTTTCCTTGAATGATTAATTTTAAGGGTTTTTTTCCCTTAAAAGGTTACAGTGGAGAGGCATGGCATGACATGCAAAAAATATCGATGCACACAACACTTTTTATTATAATTATTTGTAAGGTCAATGTATGGTTGTCATGTTAATGGCACATTTTAAAACAATACGCGTGTGCTTATTTCTCTTAGTAAATATCCTTCATCGATCATGGATCATGTGGCTCAGTCATGAAATTTATGAATTGCTCTCAAACATTGCTAGCTTGTGGTTAGGGAAACAGATATCCGAGTAATGGTTTTGCAAAGTTGCTGTTCACACAAGTAGGGCACACATCACACAGAAGCTAACCTCGCGAAACTGGGCTACTCGCACATGTAATCCGCATCATTATTGACGTTGTCTTCTGGAAGTAACCAAGTCAAAAAGCCGTCAAAAGTTTCTCTCTTGAGCCTCTGGGATGAATACTCAACAATCATGTGCCACAACTCGCCGACAGTCCATCCGTGGCGTAATACCCACTGGATCACCTGTAACAGCAGAATGATGCAAAAAATTATAAGGTGAAGAGAACATAAAAGGGGAATCTGACAGCATGGGATCACGGACGACTCGATTCGGTGGAGAAAAGAAAAAGGAGGGTCCCTGCCTCCATCTAGAACCATCCATCATATCTAGTTTTAGGCTTTAGTGTGCAAATAAGTCACTCCCTCCTCCTTTCCGGTTTATTAGGCTCATCTTAGAAATCACAGCAACTTCAATCATTGGTTGATTTCACACTGGAAACCAAAATTTAACAGAATTTGATGTAGGATTGCTATATTTGCCTATTCCCAACACAATTCAGTGAGTGGCCGTGGAACCATGAACATGACTAGAGAGGCAAAACTACTACAACTTCGAAACCCAGCTAAATTTTATTCGTTCTACTTCCGTGCATAACTGCATACGCAAAAAAAAATATGTGAAAAGGCTTTCATAGTATTGTGGTACCTCTTCTAGTCTTCTAAGTGACGCATCCTCAAAAGTATAGTAATTAACAAAAAGTCGGTGCGCCTGCAAAATAAGAACAGCCAAGTATATTTGATCACTCCAACAATGTTCATAGTTGAATTTACCGGTATAGACATTTAACCTTCTTTAAAAAAAAGGTATAGATATTTAACTGGGAACAAACAGATGAACTCCTATTCCTGAAAATTCCATTGTGTAATAACATTTTTCCTGTACCTGTGATGCAGCAAGCCACTGAATCATGCTCTTAATTTCAGGGTTTCCACCAAAAGCCCCACAACCCCAGTTTCCGGTTGAAACTCCTATACAGTCAACTGAGTTGACACTTGGATGATTATCCTTGGAATTAGAATCCTGGAACCATGTGTTAAAAGTCAAAAAAATGATCAAAAGTTCAGAACATATAGACACCACCTTCTAATGGCGTGCATGTATTTTAGGTCACTACTTATCATGTTAGACCTCATTTAAAATTATATACACATGCAGCAGAAGTTCATTCCGACAGTTTATTACTAAAATAAATGATAGGGGCAAATACATGCTATCAAGTCATTTTCTGAATCTTAGCAGAGATGGAGATGTTAGACGATGTTTGGCACTTGTGTTCCAAATTAGGTAATTCGTAGAAGGATTCAATTAACAGCAACTTCATGACTCGTTAGGTAAACACCTGCAAAGGCTTCACATCGAACTGATGCTTTGATTGATCCAAAAAACCAACAAATGCTTTGTTCACTTCCCTGCAGAGATGTAGTACCGATGAAAACGAATTAGGAAAACAAATACAACTATACAACTATATTTCGTTTACGAAGGATAGCGACCACAACAAGCTACCAATAAATTATGAAATACTGTCATACATTGAAGTGAAACAAGAACAAGACATACCTTAAAAGACCACTAGTTTCATACTGTAACTTAGTTGGACAGTCCAAGGCATCAATTGCTACAATCCTAGTTTTTCGTCGACCCATTGCATCAAGGGGCTTCGTATCTAAATAATCACCGACAAAGCGGAATGAGGAGCCATACCTGTAAGAAGCAAATGAAGTGTCCATTTACAATGTAAAAATCATCCAGTATTGTGGAGATGCCATAGCTAATTAGTATTGCTGGACTTTTTCTTTTCATTTATGAACTAAATCAAGCGAAGGGTGGAAAGATTTAAACTAACCCCATATACTGTGAGAACCTTTCCGCACCGACAATTTCTATAGCCTCATTATCTTCCATTGAGGCCATGAAGAGCATGCCTACAATCAGTTCTGGGTTTATCATGAAACGGATCTCTTCCTGTACCATAGAAGAAATATAGCATCTATAAGAGAACCATAAAAACCTTGCATCATTGTAAATTATCTTAACTAATCAACTTGCACAACATCAAGATGTGCTATCCAGCAGAATGATGACAAAGCATGAAGGTACTTCAATTCGCATCAGACACCCATGAAGTCAAAACTGGTCTTAAGATAGTGACTGTGGCACAACAATAATTTTCCATGTAGCATAGAAGATGATGGATAAGTGACGTACAATTCATACAAAACGAATGTAGGAATATATTCTAAAACTAGTGCTAAACAAATAACGCCTCATAATTAATGCAATCCATGGAATGGATAAGTGACGTACAATTCATACAAAACGAATGTAGGAATATATTCTAAAACTAGTGCTAAACAAATAACGCCTCATAATTAATGCAATCCATGGAACATTGACGAGGTAATCTACTAATCAGGAAAAAGAGACCTGCACACAGCCCCTGGAAAGTGCACCTCCTCCCAGATATTTATTAGCAAAGTCAACCTCGAGGGCTTCTTCTTCCTCATCTTCGATCAAACCCGAGGAAATTACCTACTAATGAAAAGAAAACAAACAATCAGCAGACTCCATAATAATTGTAAAGACCATGAGGCATTTTGATAACATTATGATAAAAGATAGCCCTAGCTGTTCCTAATATGTACTCCAGTGTCACAGAGTTATCTATTCCTACTAGCCTTATTTCCATTATCATGCCATACCAGGATATAGATAATTTCTCATCCCGCATAGAAATGTTGAGGACACATGATGGAGAACAAACAGATAACATAAAAAAAGACCCAACACATTTACTTTTCCACTGTGTCCAAAGCATGCCTGCCTGGTGATGCTAATTTGCAAACAAACGGTTATTCTAAATAGACCTTCATAGAATGACAGAAAATAACAAAATTCAATAAAATAGTCATGGCAAATTTGCTCAGTACTCCTAAGATCTCATTACAGGAAACTACTCGCATCTAATTGAATACACCTTCACCCTTATGGTTTAGCTGTGATATTTTCTTGACACTTGAAAAAAAAAAACCACAGGCATGTACAATGAGCAAGTTGAACTTCATGTACCATACACCAGTTGCCTGTTTCGAGTTCCCAAATCCCAAAATGACCCCACATGTCTGAGATGGGAAAATGTCGTTTCCAAGGATGCCTAGGGCAATGATTATAGGCCAAAATATGACTGGAAATGTGAAATATGAAGACAAGTAGCTGTTCTGTGTTGTTACAAGACCGGATTGTCGTCTTGATATTGCTTGAGCAGCTAAATCTCAGCTACCTGGTTGTTAATAGATACCAATTAATCAATTTCATGCAAGCTATGTCACATCATGTAAAGAGGAATATGGTCTGAAACAATGCTGGCTACAAGTTCAGCTTTGATTTAACCAACATGGGTGAACCCAACTAACTTGCGCACTATATAATTTCAGAGGAGCCCTGCAGAAGGACTAAGACTGAGAATATGAAGCCACTTACCCGGAATGGACAGAGGGGCACGCTAGATTTCATCCAGGCATCATTGTCAGGGTAGGTAACACCACCGGAGAGGGAGCCGCGCGGAAGAACCTTGCGCTCAAACGACACAAAACCGGCAGGCATCGACGCGGTCACCCTCTCGAAATAGTGAGCAATGCACCTCACTTTGTGCTCCTGGCTTTGCCTCGCATTGTTAGTCAGTGCCCTGCCAAACCATACAGGCATAGGAGATCAGTAAGAACAGCTAGTCAATTTGACACTACAAGGTTTAATTAAACCCTAGGATGCCCAAATGAGCCGAAACTGATGGCATACGAGAACAAGGCGTCGAAATTGATGGCCGGGAGGCGGGCCTCGCCGCGGCCGGCGGTGGGGAACAGGCAGAAGAGCGCGCAGGCGAGCAGCGCGGCGGCGAGCTCCTGGCCGAGGAGCACGAAGCCCGCGTCCTGGGGCCCCAGGAGGCGGAGCCCGGTCGCGGCCCGGGCGCCGGCGTAGTGGGCCTCGAGCAGCGCGGGGAGGCGGAGGAGGAGGCGCGCGAGGCGGGGGAGCACGTCGGAGAACCAGTCCCGCGCGTGCGCCCGCGAGAGGAGGTCGTCGAAGAAGAGCGCGTAGCCCTCGGCGGCGCGCGCGGGGAGCGCCCGGAGGGCGAGGGCCTGGCGGAGGTCGCTGAGCGCGTCGGCGAGCACGTCGCCGGATGTGACCCGGCTCACGTCGGGGCCGAGGGACAGCGCCCTCAGCTGCTCCTGCGCCGCCGCCGGCCAGAACAGCGCCCCGCCGCGCAGCACCACCGGCAGCTGCGGCAGGATCGATCGCAGGTCGCCGCGCGCCTCCATCTCCATCGCTGCTGCTGCTCCCTCTCTCTCTCTACAGCTTTCCCTTCTCTCTCTAGCTTCGTTTGCGTCGCCGTTGGGCCTGAATGTGTATTCTTTTGTTGGGCCCACTACGGGCTCGTCTCGGCCCACGTGAGCAGAGCGGCCCAATTGCGACGCTGGGCTGAAGCTTATCCATTTCCAGCTCGTTGCTTCCTCTCTGCGGCTCCAAGCTCTTTGCCATGGGAGTGGACACGGCCGAGCAATGGCCGCCAAGCTCCTCCCGGCGACGCCAAGCCCGCCGCCGCGCCGCGGCCTCCGGCGCGAGACGGCGGAGGTGGTGCGCGACTGCAAGCAGCTGGACGGGCTCATGAAGGCCGGCAGGGTGGCGGACGCCCTGGACCTGTTCGACCGGATGCCGCGCAAGAACGTCGTGGCGTGGACCTCGGCCGTGTCCGGGCTGACACGCAACGGCCGCCCGGAGGCCGCTGTCGAGATGTTCGCGGACATGGTGGGGTCCGGCGTCGCGCCGAACGACTTCGCCTGCAACGCGGCGCTGGCGGCGTGCGCGGCCGCGGGCCCGGGCGCGCTCCGCGCCGGGGAGCAGCTGCACTCGCTCGCCGTGCGTGCGGGGCTCGCCGGGGACGCGTGGGTCGGGAGCTGCCTGGTCGAGCTCTACGCGCGGTGCGGCTCCACGCGCGCGGCCGAGCTCGTGCTGGCCCGGATGGACTCGCCGGACGTCGTGGCGTACACCTCGCTCGTCTCGGCGCTCTGCCGGAGCGGCGAGTTCGGGCAGGCGGTGGAGGCGCTCGGCCAGATGGTGGTGCGGGGGGTGGAGCCGAACGAGCACACGGTGACGAGCATCCTGGCGGCGGCGTGCTGCCCGCTGGTTCTCGGCGTGCAGATACATGGCTACATGATCAAGGCGATGGGCTCGTCACAGAGCGTCTACGCGTCGAGCGCGCTGATCGATTTCTACTCGAGAAATGGCGAGTTCGACATGGCGAGGACGGTCTTCGACAACCTCCAGTGCAAGAACGTGGTCACCTGGTGCACCATGATGCAGCTGCACGTCAGAGATGGAAGGCCGGAGGATGCACTGCAGCTGTTCGACGAAATGATCTCGGAGGGCATTGTCGATCCAAACGAGTTTGCATTCTCGATCGCTCTTGGTGCCTGTGAGTCCATCGCTCTGGGGAGTCAGCTTCACTCTTTGGCCATCAAGCATGACCTGGCGAGTGATCTCCGGGTGTCCAATGCCCTGCTCTCCATGTATGGCAGGAGCGGCCTCGTCGAAGAGCTCGAGGCCGTGCTCCGTGGCATCGAGGACCCAGACATTGTCAGCTGGACAGCAGCAATCTCTGCATACTTTCAGAACGGCCATGGTGAGAAGGCCATAGCACTGCTCGCCCAGATGCACTCACAAGGTCTCATGCCAAACGACTACGCCTTCTCCAGCGTGCTAAGCTCCTGCGCAGACCTGGCATTGCTGGACCAAGGGAGGCAGTTCCATTGCCTGGCCCTGAAGCTAGGGTGCGACATGAAGACCTGCACCGGGAACGCGCTGATCAACATGTACTCCAAGTGCGGCCAGATCGTGCCAGCGAGGCTTGCGTTCGACGTCATGGATCACCGTGATGTGACGTCCTGGAACTCGCTGATCCACGGGTACGCGCAGCACGGTGAGGTGGACATGGCTTTGAAGGCGTTCAGCGAGATGTGTCCCAATGGCGGTGAGCCCAATGAGTCGACGCTCCTGGGAATCCTAGCAGCTTGCAACCACGCCGGGCTGGTGGACGAAGGTGTGGCATTCTTCAGATCAGCAATGGCCGGCCGGTATGGCGCCTTCCTGACACCCTCACACTATGCCTGCGTGGTCGACATGCTGGGCCGAAGTGGCAGGTTCGACGACGCGCTCTGCCTGATCGAGGAGATACCTTTTGAGCCCGGCATTCTAGTGTGGAAGACGCTGTTGGCGTCATGCAGGCTGCACGGCAACCTGGAGACGGGGAGGATCGCCGCCGAGAAGCTCGTGGAGCTCTCGGACCAGGACTCGGCGAGCTACGTGCTGATGTCTGGCATCCACGCGATGCACGGGGAGTGGCGTGACGCCGCCGTGGTGCGGCGGAGGATGGACGATGCCGGGGTGAGAAAGGAGGCCGGGCGCAGCTGGGTGGAGGTCAGGAACGTGGTACATGCCTTCGTCGCCCGGGACGGGTCTCACCCGGACTCGCCGTCCATCTACCGGACGCTCCAGGGATTATCTGATGCCATGCGAGATACAGCCTACAACGGAGATGTTGAATTCTTCGATGTACATATGCAGATATAGATGTGAAAAAATTAGTGCATATCACTGTTCTGTCAAGGTAACTGGGTCTTTGTTCTTTTCAAATTGCCACTTGCATTACACTGTTCTTTGTAGCTACTGGTATAAGCTTACAAATATGTGAATGATAGGTGCTGTATGCTATGTAGGCATGCAGCAATATCAAATTATCAATAGCATATTGTTTTCAGTATGTAACAATTAAAATGTGCTGCAGAAAGTTGATTAAAACACTTTTCAGTGTGACATCGACGATTGCTATGCTTTAGTTTTATTTACTTACCCTATTTGGCATTAGACTCGCTAGTAAACTGGGTTTATAAGTTCCAAGGAACCATCCTGTATTTTGATATTCTTAGACTGTATGCAGGTGTGGCTGTAGCATGCCTTCTCAAGTACTCCAGGTGTGGCACTACACTAACTAATCACATGAACATAACAGACACATAGCTACGAGTTACACTGACAGTTTGGACTGTGACTTAAAAGATTGCCTCGGAACGTCAACCAAATGAGCTAATTTCTCTAGATAGCTGAAGTGAATGAGGGAAGAAGCTTGTCTTCTCCGAGGAGAGAATTTTCTTTACAAGTTCTCAAGAAGATTGGTGATACATATGATGGATTTGTCAGTTCGGTGTTCCACTATGGTGCATTGGTTCACTTGTGATTTCCTGATGCCACTGGCCATACCTTTGGTCATTTTTGTTGTAAATATTCCAGAGTTTGACATTAAAAACGC
>NC_041389.1:704365682-704371089 GCF_002162155.2 Triticum dicoccoides | reverse complement strand
CCAACATAGCTCCGCCACTGCCTCTGACGTATCTTGGTATCTTGTCCAAGATTTTGTAAATGAAGGTGATATCATCAAGATCATATTGATATGTAAGTATCTTCTACTACATATCTCTGAAGTCTCTTGGTATCTACGTGATCAAATTTTGAATTTTTGGTGTAGAACATTTTGTAGATTCTACCAACGAGAAGTAGTATATGCAATTTCAAGTGCACACCTAGTTTGTCGGGCCTGAAAGTATGAGCATCCTCACCCCAAACGCCCGGGTCCCGCCCGATGGCCCAGGCGTTCACCATGACGGACATTGCTGCTGGGATCTGGTACCCGTCGAGGAGCCGCACCCTGTCCATGGACAGGTGCGGCCCGAGCAGGGGCGCTGGAGTATGGAGAAGATGGAGTGCGGTACACGGCTCCCGTGCGACACGTGATCTCTCTGCGACACGCGACTCCGATGCGACTTCGTACCAAATCTCGGTACAGCGCTGCTGATTTTCCGGTCGGGTTCGATTCGCCGGCGAGGGCGGCGTTTGGAGCTCGTCGACGCGGATGGGGTGGTGGTGGATGCACGGAGCTGGCGCGACGACGCAGGGTTCCAGGTGGGCCAGATGGTGGTCTTCTCTTGCCATCTGGCGCGGCTCGAGTTGTCTGTGCCGTCTGGGCATTCTTATGGAGGTGCCCTGCTCCTCCAAAGGTGCGTGTGTTTGGTTGGCGTGTTGTGACGAACTCGTTAGCTATTTGGGCGAACAAGTTTGATCGCCATATGGAGACATCTGACGTGTGCCCCTTGTGTGGTCTCGAACGAGAGGACACCTTTCATGTCTTCTGCAGGTGCCCGTCTGCAGTCGAGCTGTGACGAGCAATGGCGCAGGTCTGGAGCATCCCGGACATCCGTACGATGCGCAACACAGGACCAGAATGGCTCTTAGATGTCCTTGCTGATCTGAATGAAGGAGATCGTCTACGGGTGTTGATGGTGATGTGGAGGTCCTGGCACGTACGAAATGAGATCACACATGCAAAGCCGGCACCCCCTGTCGAGGCCTCGAGGAGATTCTTGCAAAGCTATGTAAATTCTCTGCTAGGCATGAACCAGTACTCGGCAGCAGACTTGGTGAAAGGCAAGATGGCGGTCATGGATGAAGGTATTGCAGCGCCCATATCATCACATGTGAAGTCCTCACACCCAGCGACCAGGAAATGGCAAGTGCCACCTGAGAATTGGGCTAAGCTAAATGTGGATGGTTCCTTCTCCACTGCGTGGCCATGATGGTTCTATCATTTTTTCTGCCTGCCGGTCCCTATGGTCCTGCCCGGACGTTTTGCATGCCGAGCTGGCCGGATGCATGGAAGGCCTAGCCCTAGCTCATCAATGGACTAACCTACCGATAATAGTTGAGTGTGACAGCTTGCTGGCTGTGCAGATGGTGAACTCAAAGGATCAGGATCGGTCTCAGTACGCCATGGTGGTGCAAGAAATAAAGAGACTCATGGGTGAAAGGGAGTGTATCATTATGCATATTAGTCGAGAGCAGAATAATGTTAGTCATTTTTTAGCGAACTTTGGTAGGACTAAGGATCGCATTGTTGTTTGGATCCAGTCCGGGCCGGACAAAATCCCTAATATGTGTAGGGATGAACTGATTTGCTCTTGATTAATACACCCTTTTTACCCCCGCAAAAAAAAAAGTGGTGGAGACTGCTATTCATCTTTTTTTTGTTGGATTGCTCATGTGTTCAAAATTGTTGGAATGTTCATTTATTCAAGTTGTTGGAATTCCATCATACTACCTGCCAAGCACAGAGGTATATAAATATCTCCCTCTTTGATGAAGTCAGCTTAGTCATTCAAATTCTTGCTAGAAACATTTCCATGTACATCATAATCATGGGATGTTCGATCACATGGATGCAAAGAAATGGGCAGATTTTCAAAAATGAAACCCCTGGGCCTATCTTCTGGACACACTTTCTCAAGCAACATCTTCTGCCAATAGGGCACAGGTTGAAGAACAAAACTGACAATTCTAGGACATCAACTGTAGGAGGGAAAATATCTGGAGCAGGTTTCAAAGATATCTGCTTGCCTGGCGAAAAACATAAAAATGTAGGAGTAATCACTAGGGAATAATAAAAATCATGCCAGCAAAAAGACGTCTCGAACATATGAATTCGAAACCATTTCTCCAAATACATTGCAACAGATCTCGTTAAGACATATCAGTGCGAATATGCAACAGAGAAAGTCAAAATCTGACAGGAGAGCAGTACCTCTCGGTATTGATGCTCACAGCTCATGGATTGTTTTAGATAAAGGTTGAGTCAAATGCAACTACAACAATGGGTCCATAGCTCAGTGGTAGAGCAATTGACTGCAGATCAATAGGTCACCGGTTCGAACCCGGTTGGGCCCTTTTGTATTTTTCTTTCTATTTTTATCTTCTTTTTCAACTACTGTCACACTTTCTTCGCAAGTATTTACTCTTCTTTTTCAACATATCTAGCTTTATTCCTTTTCATGCCTTATGTATTTTTTGGCATGTCGATTCTTCTTTCATGGGATTGTTATGCTTACATTAGTTGGTTACCGCTGTTTGAATAGTTCTCAATTACTTCAAAATTATGGCAGATATGTATTATATTCTGTGGACCATGATAGACTGATATACGTATTTTTAGACACGTAGGAAGAACATTTCTCCAATTAGGCCCTTTTAAAAGAATCTAAGAATGGTTTGCATAACCCCAAAATAGCATGTTACTTAAAGGCTGGAATTGGCAATCCGTGAGCACAGCTTGAAGTACATGTATCTAATTTATTATGGCGCATACAACTGATATGAGTATGTGTAAGTTTCTAACTAGCATTCTAATCCATATCTAAATCTGCAAGGATACAAACTGATGTTCAATTTTCATTCATAATACAGAGTGAACCAAATAATACTCCCTCCATTCCACAATGTAGTGCCTACAGATTTTTGTAAAAATCAAACTTTGCCGACTTTGACCAAGTGTATAGAGAAAACTATCTACATCTACAATATCAAACATGTACATTCTGAAAATATAACTTGCGATGTATCCAGTGATGTGCATTTGGTATTCTAGATGTACCTACTTTTCTCTATAGATATGGTCAAAGTTTGCAATGTTTGACTTTTGCAAAAATCTATAGGCACTACATTATGGAACGGAGGGAGTATTTAAACACAAAGATTGCACTGTCTATCTTATATCTTGTGTAATTATATATTAATTAGGGTCATTTGCAATAATATAAATGGGTCCATAGCTCAGTGGTAGAGCAATTGACTGCAGATCAATAGGTCACTGGTTCGAATCCGGTTGGGCCCTTTTTTCTTCTATTTTTATTTCCATTTTTAACTACTGTCTTGGCCTTGTGTCCACTTTCTTCGCAAGTATTTACTTCCATGTTCTATGTTTTAACCATATCTATCTTTATTCCCTTTTCATTTGCTATATGTATCTTTGGGTCTGAGAACCGTTTGTGCTTTACACTAGATGGTCACTGCTATTCGACCAGTTCTCAAATACTCCAAAATTGAGCTTATTATGCTGTGGGGCATGGTAGACCAATGTACGCATTGTTAGACATGTAGCAAGGAACATTTCACGAATCAGGGCCCTTTAAAAGAATCTAAGAATGGTCTACACAATCCAAAAGTGGCATGGTACTATGAGAAAGTTGAACTTGATGTAACATACACCAATTCCCTGTTTTGAGTTCATAAATCCGAAAGATCCCACCACATGTCGGGGGAGAATGTCGTTTCCGGGGATGCCTAGGGCAATGTGAAGGATCACATATAAAGGGGTGATATCTTCAATTAATATTTGCATTTATAATAGAGAGTGAACCAATTAATATTTAAACACAAGGATACGGGTGCACCATCTAGTATCTTATTGCCTTGTGTAATTATATATTAATTAGGGTCAAATGCAATAATATTAATGGGTCCATAGCTCAGTGGTAGAGCAATTGACTGCAGATCAATGGGTCAACGGTTCGAACCCGGTTGGGCCCTTTTCCTTCTATTTTTATTTCCTTTTTCAACTACTGTCTTGGCCTTCCACACTTTCTTCGCAAGTATTTCTTCTTCTTTTTTTACCATATCTAGCTTTATTCCTTTTCATCCGTTATGTATTTTTGGGCCTATCGATTCTTTGAGAGGATTGTTATGCTTACATTAGAATTTAGATGGTTACCGTTGTTCGAATAGTTCTCAATTACTTCAAAATTAAGGCAATTATACTCTGTGGAGCATGATAGACTGATATATGTATTTGTAGACACGTACAAAGAACATTTCTCCAATTAGGCCCCTTCAAAAGAATCTAAGAATAGTTTGCATAACCCAAAAGTAGCTTGTTACATAAAAGCTGGAATTGACAATCCATAAGCTGAGGTTGAAGAACTCATATCTTTTTTTTTCACAAAAAAAGAGAGAGGATATGAGCATGTGTAAGTTCCTACCTAGCATTCTAATCCATTATATCCATATACTAACTGATGTTGAATTTCCAATCATAATACAGAGTGAACCAAATAATATTTAATGTTTTAAACACAAGGATATGTGCGCACCGTCTATCTTATTGCTTATCTAATTATATATTTATTAGGGTTAAATTTAATAATGTCAATGGGTCCATAGCTCAGTGGTAGAGCAATTGACTGCAGATCAATAGGTCACTGGTGCGAACCCGGTTGGGCCCTTTATCTTCTTCTTTTTTTATTTTATTTTTCAACTACTGTCTTGGCCTTCCATACTTTCTTCGCAAGTATTTACTCTTTTTTTTTTATCTAGCTTTATTCCTTTTCAACCGTTATGCATGTTTTGGCATGTCGAATTCTTCTTTGAGAGAATTGTCACTACTAGAAAAAGGGCTATAGATGGGATTGACACTAATGGCGCACCAGACAAGCGGTGCGCCATTAGTATATACTAATGGCGCACCACCTTCTGATACGCCATTAGAGTTGAAACTACTAATGCGCCATTAGTATCAAAAAAATTGAACTAGTACGTCTGTCCAAACATACTAATGGCGCATCCAGACTCAGTGCGTCATTACTAGTTGTAACTAGTAATGGCGCACCTGTCGGAAAGTGCGCCACTAATGTTGTTTTTTTATTATATTTTTTATTCCTTTTTTTGCAAAACTACTAATGGCGCATTGTTCCACCGTGCGCCATTACTAGTTTAAACTAGTAATGGCGCACTAGTAAAAGATGCGCCATTGCTATCTATACGTATGGCGCACCCCTACCAGTGCGCCATTGCTATCACCCCTTATCCCCTCCCTCCAGTCACGTTCTCTCCCCTCCCCTTCCTCCTGACACGCCCACCCACCTCCCTCGACTTCGATCTAGATCCAG
>NC_041389.1:704361974-704365484 GCF_002162155.2 Triticum dicoccoides | reverse complement strand
TCCAGGGCATGGAGCCGTGGTGAGCTCCTTCCCCAACTCTCCTCACCGGATCCAGAGGAGAGCTGGTGACCACGTCCTCCGGCGAGGGCGTTGCTCCGGGGTGTGGAGGCCGCCGAGCTGCAGGAGGAGGAGCTCCCCGCCACCCCAAGGCCCCAGATCCAGCCGCCACAGCCATAGCCGGGCTTCCAGATCCTCGTCTAGCTTCGAGATTCTGCGGTTCTTCTTAGGAGCAGGTTCGAACCGATCTGCCGCTCTGATTCGATTATTTCCACAGGTTGGCGCTCCGAGGCTACGATTCTGTTTCTTACAAGTATCATTGCAGCTTGAACTTCTGGCCCTTGCGGCAGCGCCCCAGGGCGACGCTGCTGAAGTAGGGCCGCCCGGGCTTGGTGAGGTTGAAGACGGAGTTGCCGTCCTCCAGCTTGAGCAGTGGGTCGCAGGCGGCGAAGGCCTTGGCGGTGAGCTGCACGGTGCTGTCCTGGCTGGGCGGGTAGAGGAAGAAGAGGGCGTCGCCGAGCTTGACGGGGACGGACTTGGCCCACCGCTGTTCTAGAGAATAGGTAACATATTTGAGCATGTATTTGTTTAGCTGCACTAAAAGAGGCTTCCAGTTAGTAACTTAATATTATCAAACAGAGTATTAGTGTTCTTTAGAGATAAAGACACCAGGATATGGAAATGCCACACACCCTTAATTTGATTCTTAACAACTGTTGAATTGTATGCCAACTGGCTCAACTGCATCTGGCTGAACTATTCCTGTTTTCCGTCTATGTCGCTGCTTGTGTTCTAGTACTTTTTTCGGATACTCCGTTTTCAGTTCTCGCAGTCATAGATATAGAGCACCGCGTTGATTGTTTAGCTGCATTAAAGAACATGCTTCGACTTACTAAGTAACCTTTTTTTTGCTGATACTTGTTTGAGATTGCTTGCTGGTGAGTTAGTAACTTAGTATAACCACAGTACCACAAAGAGTATGTGCTCCTTAGAAGAAGAAAAAAGGACACCATGGTATGGGAATGCTAAACACATCGTATGACCACTTCTAAAGCGTATGAGCTCAAATGCATCAGCTAAATTATTCCTTTTTTTCTATGTTAGTTGCATATAATTGGGTGTTCTCCTTTTTTCTTATACTTGAGCATGTTTATGTTTGCCCTACTCATGAATTGTTAGTTCTTTCAATTCTAGCCCTCCTATCTTTAATTCCTAGCTGCTGGACTACCTGCAGGACAACAAATTCATCTGCGCAGCTATCACTGTGAGCAGTCCGTTCGCGACGCGCTCCACAGCGTCTTCGCCGGGCACAACAAGATCCTCAACGTCTGGAAGTAAGTCGCCGGCCATCTGTTTCCTGATGAATTTTCTTTCTAGCTCAATGTGATCGGATCTGACTAGTACGTTCAGATGTCTATCTCAGATCTGCTCATCTAAAAAATCCACTTGAACCAATGAGAATTCTTCAAGCCTACCTATAACCACTTGAAAAGATGTCTATCTCAGATTTGCTCATCTAAAAAATTCAAGTGGAGTAGTATACTGGTAGTATAGTATAATAATATTATCAAAAGGTAAATGCCCTGATTATTTAGCTCTGTCAGATAAATACTCGTCGACAATGGGCTCCTATCAAAATTCATTTCCATTATAATCTTACTCATACAATATTCACACCATGTAATTCTGGAAACATATGCTCATATCAAGTTCTGCATAAAAATGACAATATTGACATGTTATAAATAGTTTGTTTGTCTTTTTGTTTATTTTGTTACATTTTGCAGGGATAAAGTGAAGAAAAAGAAGAAAAGATTACTAGAAGATTAGTTTTAGGATTTTCTTTTATTTCCTTGCAATTTTCCTTTTATTGGATACTTGTAAAGACATTGTAATATTCTTACTATAATAAAAATTATGATTCTATTTCATTTTTTTAAAATTATTTTTTCTTATAGGTTGTTTTCTGTAAATTTGGATTTTTTTTTGTTTTCCAAATACATTACTAGTGGCGCATTTAAGCCCTTATTAGTGGCGCACCTTCCTTTATTACTAGTGGCGCACCTATAAGGCTATTAGTGGCGCACCTGGAGGGAATACTAGTGGAGTACCTAAGGGTTAGTAGCGTGGCGCACCATGTGGTGCGCCATTGGTATTTGGATTACCAATGGCGCATCAAAGATGCGCCATTACTAACAATTACTAGTGGCGTGTTAATAGTGGCGCACCTATAGTGCGCCATTAATGGTCAAAATAGGTGCGCCACTAATTAGCCTTTTCCTAGTAGTGTATTATGCTTACATTAGATGGTTACCGCTATTCGAATAGTTCTCAATTGCTTCAAAATTAAGGCAAATATGTATTATATTCTGTGGAGCATGATAAGTTGATAACTGATACGTATTTTCAGACATGTAGGAAGAACATTTCTCCAATCAGGCCCTTTCAAAAGAATCTAAGAATGGTTTCCCTAACCCAAAAATAGCATGTTACATAAAAGCTCGAACTGGCTATCCAAGATCACAGCTTGAAGTACATGTATCAAATTTATGATGGCACATACAGCTGATATAACTATGTGTAAATTCCTAACTAGTGCTCTAAGAGCATCTCCAAGAGGCGCCCAAAAAGAGCTCCGCGCACTAAAAGTTCGGTTTTTTGGGCGCCGAACAGCTCCAGCACAAGCTGTAGCGCTAAAAGTTTTTGCGCGCGTGCTGAAAAAAGCTATCGCGCGCAGCATATTTTGGGCTCCAGATTGCGCGCGCTTCACAAGTTGCACTGCGTGCTTTTTGGGCGCGCGTTTTGGGCGTCTGGTAAAGCAATGTTGGTCCCGACGCATTAAAAATGCTACAGTGGCGCGCTGTAACCTTTATTGGGCGCGAAATTGTTGTGCGGCCATTGGAGATGCTCTAATCCATATCTAAATCTGCAAGGATACAAATTGATATTCAATTTGCATTGGCAATAAAGAGTGAACCAATTAATATTTAAACACAAGGATACGAGTGACCGTCTATCTTATTGCTTGTGCAATTATATATTTATTAGAGTCAAATGAAATAATATTAATGGGTCCATAGCTCAGTGGTAGAGCAATTGACTGCAGATCAATAGGTCACCGGTTCGAACCCGGTTGGGCCCTTATTCTCTTCTTCTTTTTTTCTTTTTTCAACTACTGTCTTGGCCTTCTCCACTTTCTTCGCAAGTAATGTTCTAAAGTTTTAACCATATATAGCTTTATTCCCTTTTCATCTGTTATGCGTTCTTGGGCATGTTGATTCTTCTTTCTGAGAATCGTTGTACTTACACTAGATGGTTACTGCTATTCGACCAGTTCTCAAATACTCCAAAATTGAGCTTATTAGAGCAACTCTAGCGGACCCCGCAAAAGCCCCCGACCTGCAAAATAACCGCCAAAATGCGGGTTGGCGGCGAAAACCCTGCCCGAACAAACACCGCAAACGTGGCTGGCCCGCAAAAAAATTTGAGGGGCGCGACAAAAGTTTGGCCCCA
>NC_041389.1:704341375-704361468 GCF_002162155.2 Triticum dicoccoides | reverse complement strand
TTTTCCCCCACCAACCACCTCCCCTCTCCCCCTCCCCCCCTCGCCCCGCCGCCACCCAAGATTCCGGCGAAAGTGGCCGTCGGGAGCACGTGGGAAGGCCTACGGACGCACGAGGTAGCCCTCCGCCCCTCCCCTCCCCTCCCCTCCTCCTCGTTGGCGGGTCGGAACCTTGCGGATCTACGGCTTTTCATCGCGGGCGGCCGGATTTGGCTTTCCCGGCCGCCGCTGGCTGCGCCAAGCTATGGAATGGTTGGGAAGCACCTCGCGCAGCCCCGACAAAGGCTCATCGGCGCATGCAGGTGCGGGTTCGTCCGCTCGCCGCCGCCGATGATTTGCCGGCATGGATTCGGCCGGCCGGCCGCCGGGCTCGGCCCTCTCGCAGAGACCCTGTGGCTCGCCGATGCCGCTCATACAGTGCGACGACTGCCTGCGGACAGTGCTGTGGCTGGCTTCGGGCACGCCGAAGCACCCCAGATGGGTGTTCTTCAAATGCGAAAACGACGGGGTACGTGCTGTTTTGCATTCGGCTCATTTGGATAGCTCATTATGTTTGCTCATTTGGAACATCATCATGCGTGTACGAAAATAGATGCTCATTTTGGTTTTGGGAAGGCGAATACATTGATTTATTAATAGAAAGAAAATTGATAGACGTTCATGCACTCCTTAATGCAATCGAAGGCAATGAACCGCATGCATGTGCAACTAGAAGGGAAGCAACGACTACATCTTTAGAACCAAAGAAGAACAATGAAGAAGTAAAGATCAAGAATCCGCGGATCAACAATGAGCGCATGGAGAAGATATTGCTTCAACTTGTGGGAGCAGTTATAGAAGTTGGAAATCTTCTAAAATGCATACTTGTGGTTCTTGTTTTCTTTGGGCTTGCTTTTCTAGCAAAAATTTGGTGATGTCCTATGTATCCGATGTGGTTAAAAATGCAAAGAAATGTAAATTGAGGTGCAAATTTACATTTTACGGGTTGGGGGGAGGACGGCCGCACAGGCAGACCCCGCAAAGCGACCCGTAAAACAGGATGCGGGTCGGCTTTGCAGGGTCTGCCTCTGCGGCTTTTCGCTGCGGACTGCAAAACAACTTTTCCGCGAACTGCAAACGTGAAATGCGGGTCGGCGGGATGCGGGGTCTGCTAGAGATGCTCTTACGGTATGGAGCATGGTAGACCAATGTATGCATTGTTAGACATGTAGCAGGGAACATTTCACAAATCAGGGCCCTTTAAAAGAATCTAAGAATGGTCTACACAACCCAAAAGTGGTATGGTACTATGAGCAAGTTGAACTTGATGTAACATACACCAGTTCCCTATTTTTAGTTCATAAAATCCCAAGATGCCCCCACATGTGATATCTTCACTTCTTTATAGACCCGAAATATTGATGGAACTGTGAAATAGGAAGACAAGAAGCTATTCTACGTTGTTACAAGACCAGATTGTTGTCCTGATATTGCTTGAGCAGCTAAATCTCAATAAGCAATCCAGTATACCAAAGGGAGTACTAACTAATTAATCAAATTTTTGTAAGCTATATATCATCTCGTGTAAAGAGGCATATGGTGTGAAACAATATTGGTATACAAGGTCGCCTTTGATTCACAACTGGAACAGGTGAACCCTACTAAGTTGTGTGCTAATACTTAATTTCAGAGGAACTGTGCAGAAGCAATAAGATGGAATAGATGAAACCACTTACCCAGAATGGGCAGAGAGGGGCGCGTTAGCTTTCATCCAAGCATCACTGTCAGACGACACAAAACCGGCACCTCACATTGTTGGTCAGTGCCCTGCTGATAAAACCCTGGAGACCAGTAAGAACAGCTATCAATTTTACCCCTACAAGGTGTAAATAATGAGCCAAGGGGCATACACGAACAAGGTGTCAAAATTGATGCCCGGGAAGCTGGCCTCACCATGTCCGGCAGTGGGGAACACGCAGAAGAGCACGGGGGCAAGCAACTGGCCGATGAGCACGATGCCCACACCCTGGGAGCCCAGGAGGCAGAGCCCGAGCGCGGCCCATGCACTGGTGTAGTGGTCCTCGAGTAGCGTGGGGAGGCGGAGGAGGAGGCGGGCGAGGCAGGGGAGCATGTCGGCGAACAATGAGCACAACTTGAAGTATGCGTACCTAATTTATGATGGCACATACAACTGATATGAGTATGTGTAAGTTCCTAACTAGCATTCTAATGCGTATTTAAATCTGTAAGGATACAAACTGATATTCAATTTGCATTCATCATACAGAGTGAACCAATTAATATTTAAACACAAGGATTTGTGTAATTATATATTTATAAGAGTCAATTTAAGTAATATTAATGGGTCCATAGCTCAGTGGTAGAGCAATTGACTGCAGATCAATAGGTCACTGGTTCAAACCTGGTTGGGCCCTTTTTTCTTCTATTTTTATTTCCATTTTTAACTACTGTCTTGGCCTTGTGTCCACTTTCTTCGCAAGTATTTACTTCCATGTTCTATGTTCTAACCATATCTAGCTTTATTCCCTTTTCATCTGTTATATGTATCTTTGGGTCTGAGAACCGTTTGTGCTTTACACTAGATGGTCACTGCTATTCGACCAGTTCTCTAATACTCCAAAACTGAGCTTATTATGCTGTAGAGCATGGTAGACCAATCTACACATTTTTAGACATGTAGCAAGGAACATTTCACGAATCAGGGCCCTTTAAAAAAAATCTAAGAATGGTGTACACAATCCAAAAGTGGCATGGTAGCTATGAGCAAGTTGAACTTGATGTAACACACACCAGTTCCCTGTTTTGAGTTCATAAATCCGAAAAATGCCCCCACATGTCGGGGGAGAATGTCGTTTCCGGGGATGCCTAGGGTAATGGGAAGGATCACATATAAAGGGGTGCTATCTTCAATTAATATTTGCATTCACAATAGAGAGTGAACCAATTAATATTTAAACAGAAGGATACGAGTGCACCATCTAGTGTCTTATTGCCTTGTGTAATTATATATTAATTAGGGTCAAGTGCAATAATATTAATGGGTCCATAGCTCAGTGGTAGAGCAATTGACTGCAGATCAATAGGTCACCGGTTTGAACCCGGTTGGGCCCTTTTTTTCTTCTATTTTTATTTCCTTTTTCAACCCACACTTTCTTTGCAAGTATTTACTTCCATGTTCTAAGTTTTAACCATATCTATCTTTATTCCCTTTTCATATGTTATGCACTTTGGAGAACCGGTCGAATAGCGGTAACCATCTAGTGTTAGCACAATGGTTCTCAGAAAGAAGAATCGACATGCCCAAAATTGAGCTCATTATGCTGTGGAGCATGGTAGACCGATCTATGTATTATTAGGCACATACTAGAGAACATTTCACGAATCAGGGCCCTTTAAAAGAATCTAAGAATGGTCTACACAACCCAAAAGTAGTATATTACATGAAAGCAGTTCATGGGCTCACCTTGAAGTGCATTTTTACCTAATTTATACTCCCTCCGTCCGAAAATACTTGTCCTCAAAATGGATAAAAAAAGATGTATCTCGAATACGTCTAGATACATCCCCTTTTATCCATTTTGATGACAAGTATTTCCGGACGGAGGGAGTAATAGCTCATGCAACTGGTATGAGTAGTATGCACCCAAAGCATGCCTGCCAGGGGATGCTAATTTGAAAGCAAATGAATATTCTAAATAGGCCTTAGTAAAAGATACGAAACTGAACTGAAACAGTTTTGACAAATTTGCTCGGCAATCCTCATATGCCAATCTAGAAACTACCCCCATCTCTTTGAATACATCTTCACCCTTATGTTTTAGCTGTTGATATTTTCTTGACACTTTTCTACCATAGGCATGGTACGTACTATGAGCAAGTTGAACTTGAAGTAAGTGTAACATACACCGTACCAGTTGCCTGTTTTGAGCATAATAAATCCGAAGATGCCCCCAGGGATGCCTAGGCAGGGGGTCACCTAAAAAAGGGGTGATATCCTAATATTAATGGAAATGTGAAATATGTGGACAAGTAGCTGTTCTACGTTGTTGCAAGACCAGATTGTTGTGTCTTGATATTGCTTCAATAGGCAATCCAGTATGCATGCTACCCGGAGGTCTCACATTCTAGGATGGATGCTACCAGATACTCCCTCCGTCCGGAAATACTTGTCATCAAAATGAATAAAAAAAGATGTATTTAGATGTATTTTAGTTCTAGATACATCCCCTTTTGTTCATTTTGATGACAAGTATTTTCGGACGGAGGGAGTACTAATTAATCAACTTCTCGTAAGCTATATATCATCTCATGTAAAGAGGCATGTGGTCTGAAACAATGTTGCTATACAAGCTCACCTTTGATTCAGAACTGAAACAGGTGAACCCAAGTACCCAAGTAAGCTGTGTGCTAGTTAGTTTCAGAGTAACTGTGCAGAAGCAATAAGATGAAATGAAAGCACTTACCCGGAATGGGCTTTCATCCAAGCATCAGTGTCAGGGTAGAGAGCCGCGCTCGGAACAAAACCGGCACCTCGCATTGTTAATTATTCAGTGCCCTGCCGATCAAACCCTGGAGATCAGTAAGAACAGCTGGTCGCTTTTACCCCCAACAAGGTGTAATTAATGAGCCAAGGGGCATACACAAGCAAGGCGTAGAAATTGATGGCCGGGAGGCGGGCCTCGCCACAGCTGGCGGTGGGGAACAGGCAGAAGAGCACGACGCCCGCGCCCTGAGAGCCCAGGAGGCGGAGCCCAAGCGCGGCCCGGGCACCGGCGTAGTGGTCCTCGAGCAGCTTGGGAGGCGGGCGAGGTAGGGGAGCACATCAGCAAACCATGAGCACATCTTGAAGTATGTGACCTAATTTATGATGGCACATACAACTGATATGAGTATGTGTAAGTTCCTAACTACTCCCTCCGTCCCATAATATAAGAGCCTTAGCATTCTAATACGTATCTTTAATCAACTTCTTGTAAGCTATATATATCATCTCATGTAAAGACTAAAGAGGCTGATATAGCATTCTAATGCGTATCTAAATCTGCAAGGATACATGCTGATATTAAATTTGCATTCATCATACAGAGTGAACCAGTGACTGTCTAATTGCTTGTGCAATTATATATTTATTAGAGTCAAATGAAATAATATTAATGGGTCCATAGCTTAGTGGTAGAGCAATTGACTGCAGATCAATAGGTCACCGGTTCGAACCCGGTTGGGCCCTTCTTTTCTTCTATTTTTATTTCCTTTTTCAACTACTGTCTTGGCCTTCCACACTTTCTTCAAAAGTATTTACTCCCATGGTCTAAGTTTAACCATATCTAGCTTTATTTCCCTTTCATCTGTCATGCATTTTTGGGCATGTCGATTCTTCTTTCTGAGAACCATTGTGCTTACACTATGGTTACTGCTATTCGACAGTTCTCAAACACTCCAAAGTTGGGCTTATTGTGCTGTGGAGCATGGTAGACCGATCTACGCACTATTAGACACATATGAAAGAACATTTCATGAATCAGGGCCCTTTAAAAGGAATCTAAGAATGGTCTGCACAACCCGAAAGCAGCATGTTACATGAAAGCTAGAGCAGGCAGTTCAGGGGCACACCTTGAAGCACACTTGAACCTAAATTATGACAACTGGTCTGGGTATGTGTCCAAGGCATGGCTGCCAGGCAATGCTAATTTGAAAACAAAGGAATATCAGGCGGTATGGTCTGAAGCAATTTTGGTAATACAAGCTCACCTTTGGCTCGCAACTGAAACATCAGGTGAGCCCAACTAAGTTGTGTGCTACCGTAGTTAATTTCAGAGGAGCATGAAACCACTTACCCGGACTGGGCAGAGGGGCGCGCTAGATGGCTTTCATCCAAGCATCCCGCGCGTGGGCATACGAGAGGAGGTCGTCGAAGAAGAGTGCGAGTCCCTCGACGGCACCGCGAGGGCCTGCCGGAGGTGGTGGAGCGCGTCGCATGCGACCCGGCTGACGACGGGGCAGAGGGAGAGCGCCCTCGGCTGCTCCTGCACCGCGGCCGGCCAGAAGAGAGCCCCGCCGCGCGGCACCACCGGGATCGATCGCAGGTCGCCGCGCTCTCCATCTCCATGGCTCTCTCTCTCCAAGTCTCAACTGCCTTCCCTTGTCTCTCGCTCTTCTTCCTTTTTTTTCGAGTGGTTCTCGCTCTCGCTTCGCATGCTTGGTCGTTGGGCCTTAATGTGATTTCTTTTGTTGGGCCTTAATGCTCCCCGGTTCGGCCGACACGAGCAACACGACCCATCATCCTCCACGCTGGACTGAAGCTTATCCATTTCCTTCCTCTGCGGCTCAAGCAGCCTCAAAAAAGAGTTTGGTCTATGGGTATATATAAATTCTTAGATAAAAAATAATAACCCCTAAAAAAAGATAAAAAGTAATAAAATAAATTAAAAAGACATTCTGAAAATATTTTTAAAATAAACTTGACCTTTCATTGTGTTCGGTTGACTTCAATTCAAACAAATAAAATTTTTGGTCAATATTGTATGAATGGTGACTTATTAAAGCAATAAATTTTGTTTCTTCCCTGAAATCAACGGTGGGTTTTATTTGTGAAAATTTATGTACTGGTGTAAAAAAAATGTTCTGAACTTTAATTTTTTTAATTATCAATTATCATTTTCCATATAAGATGTATATGCACCCAGGACCAAGGGTATTTCCGCTTAAAAAGGCTATTTGCCATGGGAGTTGACACGGCCCAGCAATGGCCACAAAGTTCCTCCCGGCCACACAAGCCCGCCACCGCGTTCGCAGACGTGGTGCGTGAATGCAAGCAGCTGGACGGGCTCATGAAGGCGGGTAGGGTGGCAGACGCCCTGAACCTGTTCGACCAGTTAAGGTTGCCGCGAAGAACATCGTGGCGTGGACCTGGCGCGGCCTTGTCCGGGCTAAGGCCAACTCCAATGCGCGATCCCATTCTGCCCGTGTCTGTCCGATTGAGCTAAAACATACAGACTGTTCAACGCAGACCCCATTTTTATTTTCTGTCCATTTGATGTCCGGCCCTTCCCATTTTCGGCTCAAACTTTCGTTGGATTTGCATTCACATGGATGCCGAACGGACGCCCACGCGCTCGCTCCGTGTCCACCTTGGGCCCGCGTGGCATCCGCCCACCTATCACCCACCGCCCACATTTATAGTGCACGCGCGGGCGGCCACACTTGGCAGCCACCCGGGCTTAGCGGTCGTCGTTCTTTTTAATGTGGAAGCCGTGGACAGGTGGAAGTCTACACTTCAACTTCCCCACTCCGGCGGCGCGTGCCTCCTCCAAGCCCGACAACCAAACCCTAGCCCGCCACTCCTCCACCTCCCCGCCGGCGATAATGTCGGGTTGCTGGTTCACCGCCCGCAAGACGAGGGACGACCACGAGGTCGGGTCATCGTCCGGCCGGCGTCCCCGCTCCCCCACTCCACCCCCATCGCTCGCATTCGATATCACGCCGGACAGCACCCCACCTCGCCAGTGGCTGTACGTAAAGGCGGAGGTCCGCAAGAGCTAGTGGGAGACGCGCACGCCGTTGCCGTGGGGCGAGGTGCACCTTCCCAACAACTGACACCTCTCCACGGATCGGGTGCCTATCCCGCCAGTCCCGGCGAGCAGTCTCGCCCGCCGGAAGGAGATCAATCGTCGCCGCGCCCGCCTGCCCCTGGACCTCATGGACGATTGGAAGTACGCCGTCGACTCGCCTCTATGGGATACGTGGCTTCGTGACGAGCACGTCATTCGGTGGCAGTCGTACTTTATAGGTCGTCCACCAAGCCCACGAAGGGCGCACTCTGACCGCCGCTCGCGCGCTCCCAGCCCGCCCCAACCGCGCGATGCAGGCTGGTTCGGGGCCTCAAGCATACGTCGTCTCCGTCTCCGTCCCCGCCACCACCCGAACCAATGACGACCGCCGAGTAGGAGGACCTCATGAGGCAGGTGATGGAGGAGTCACTCCACACCCATGATGAGCACCAATGGCACGGCCTCAAGGAGATGATGGCCCTGTTAGCGGCAGGCAACGTCACCTTCCCCAAGCTCAACGCCTACGTCAAGGAGGAGGCCATGGAGGAGGTGCGGCCAGAGGCAGCGACGGAGGAGCCGACGGGATGGAGCCCAGCATTGGTCGGGCAGTCCTGGACGTGGACGGAGACCATGCCTTGCACGCCCGAGGTGGACGCCGGCCAGTGGTCATCATCCCCGTCGTGCGAAGAGGTTGTGCAGGCGCCTCCGGCCTAGCAGGGGCATCCATCCCACCTCTGGCAGTCACCTCCATACGTCGACCTCACCGGCAGCGACGACGATGAGTAGACGGCGGCTACGGAAGGCGACGACGACCACGGCGGTGACGATGGCCCTGATCTAGTTTTTAAAAATGTTTTAAATGTTTTTGTTTATATTAATGTGCTGAACTTGGGTAATGTGGACGTTTTAATGTGTACATTAATGTTTTTTAGTTATTTCCAATGTTTATTTCGGTTTTTTGGAGGTTTACGTTCATGTCAAAAAATAGACAGTTTGGGGTGCGGTCGGCCCGTTGGGCGCACCAACGGTCGCACGCCCGCAAGCGGACGACAGTGTCCATTTTTCTGCCCCAAACGGACGAAATCCGGATGAAATGGACGTCCATTTGGGTCATGCATCATGTCTGCTAGAACTACATCGGTATTTCCCCAAAGAGGAAAGGATGATGCAGTAGAGCGATAATAGGTATTTTCCTCAGTGATGAGAACAAGGTTATTGAACCAGTAGGAGAACCTCCTCACACCACGTAAACAACACCTGCACACAAATAACAAATACTCACAACCCGACGTGTTAAAGGGGTTGTCAATCCCTTTCGGGTGCGGCGCCTCGAGATAGGCAAATAACGTGAGATAAAAGTTATAGATTGGATAAATAGATCGCGGAACAAATAAATTGCAGTAAGGTATTTTTGTATTTTTGGTTTAATAGATCTGAAAGTAAATGCAAGGGAAAAAAAATCGCAAAGGCAAATATGATGAAAAGAGACCCGGGGGCTGTAGGCTTCACTAGTGGCTTCTCTCGAGAAAAATAGCAAACGGTGGGAAAACAATTACTGTTGGGCAATTGATAGAACTTTAAATAATCATGACGATATCCAGGCAATGATCATTATATAGGCATCACGTCCAAAATTAGTAGACCGACTCCTTCCTGCATCTACTACTATTACTCCACACATCGACTGCTATCCAGCATGCTTCTAGTGTATTAAGTTCATGGAAAATGAAGTAATGCAATAAGAACGATGACATGATGTAGACGGGATCCGTTTATCTATTGCGGAGATATAGATTCCATCTTGTTATCCTTAGTAGCAACGATACATACGTGTCGGTTCCCCTTTTGTCACTGGAATCAAGCACCGCAAGATTGAACCCACTACAAAGCACCTTTTTCCATTGCAAGATAAATAGATCAAGTTGGCCAAACAAAACCTAAATATCAGAGAAGAAATACGAGGCTATAAGCAATCACACATATAAGAGATCAAAGAAGACTCAAATAACTTTCATGGATAAAATCATAGATCTGATCATAAACTCAAAGTTCATCGGATCCCAACAAACACACCGCAAAAAGACTTACATCATATGGATCTCCAAGAGACCATTGTATTGATAATAAAAAGAGAGAGGAAGTCATCTAGCTACTAACTACGGACCCATAGGTCTACTAAGAACTATTCACACATCATTGGAGAGGCACCAATGGAAGTGGTGAACCCCTCTGTGATGGTGTCTAGATTGGATCTGGTGTTTCTGGACTCTGCGGCAGCTGGAATTGATTTTCGTCGACTCCCCTAGGGTTTCTGGAATATTGGGGTATTTATAGAGCAAAGAGGCGGTTCGGGGGCACCCGAGCTGGTGGGTGCTGCTCACCTCGAGCCACCCCCAGGTGCTTCCTTGGCCCACTGGATGTCTTCTTGCCCAAAAAAATCCTCGCGAAGTTTCGCTGCGTTTGGACTTCGTTTGATATTGATTTTCTACGATGTAAAAAACATGCAGAAAATAGCAACTAGCACTGTGTACTATGTCAATAGGTTAGTATCAAAAAATGATATAAAATAACTTTAAAATGATGGTAAAACATCCAAGAATGATAATATAACAGCATGGAACAATAAAAAATTATAGCTCCGTTGGAGACATATCAACATCCCAAGCTTAATTCTTGCTCGTCCTCAAGTAGGTAAATGATACAAACAGAATTTTTGATGTGGAATGTTGCCTAACATGTTCATCACATTTCTTTTCTTTATAGCATGGACATATGGACTTTTATATGATTCAAAGCAATAGTCTAGTTTTGACATGAAGACTTTAATACTCAAGCATAGCAACAAGCAACCATGTCTTTCAAAATATCAACACTAAAGCAAGTTATCCCTAGCCCATCATGCTCAATCATTGATCCATTCATGAAACACACTCGAATATTAGCTACATCCAATGCTCAAATAAGATCATAGTGCCCTTTAGTTGGTGCTTTATAAGAGAAGATGAAGACTGAAATTCAAAATAAAAATTGCATAAGTAAAATAAAGGCCCTTCGCGGAGGGAAGTAGGGATTTATAGAGGTGCCAGAGCTCAAAGCTTAAATTGAGAGATAAAATATTTTTGAGAGGCATACTTTTCCCATGAACGAAAACGACTTAGAGATCTCCAAGACTTTTCATGCTAAATATATCATATGCGGTACCCAAACGGAAAATAAAGTTTATTCTTTTTCTACCATTACTTTCACTTTCCATGGCTACCCAAATTCACGGTTGCCCTCCATACCAACACTTTTCAAGAAATTTATTATTTGACAACATAAAGTAAATTCATTTATTCAATTCGGGATTGGGCATCCCTAATACCTTTGCCCTACTCCCATGCAATGTCAAGTAAATAAATACTCATCGTGAGAATAACACATCTAGCATGGAAAATATTGGTCACCCTTCACCGCCTCGTGAGCGGTAAAGCACACAAAAGAGAAATTTATTTTAAAAATTAGAGATGACACATGCAAATTTGCTTAGAACGGCATGGAAATGTCGCATATAGGTAGGTATACTGGACTCATAAGGCAAAACTGGTTTAAAGGGTTTTGGATGCATAAGTTGTGATCATACTTAGTGCAAAATGAAGGCTAGCAAAAAGATTGAGAAGTGGCCAACCAAAAAGCAAAAAATCTCGTACCCAAGCATTAAACATAAGTAACACCGAATAATGCACCATAAGTAGGATATAAATTTCACTGCATAACTATTGACTTTCATGCTTGCATAGGGAATCATAAACCCTAACATCAATATTCTTACTAAAGCACAATTGCTCATCAACACGACTCACATATCATATCGTCATACCTCAAAACCATTAGTAAGAATCAAGTTTATTTTGTCTAATGATCTTCATGAAAGTTTTTATTATATCCTCCTTGAATATCTATCACTTTGGCACTATTTTCATATGTTTCTTTTGATAAGCTCAAACAAATATAAGTGAAGATCATGAGCATAATTTTTTTATCATACATCAAGGACAGCTCCATCTTCACCACCTTGTGTGCACGTCTGTTTTCCTATCACCAACACGCAGATGTTTTTCACATCTTTACAGATCTTTAGGATAACTTGAGACATCAGCTTAGATTTTTTTTTGAATTTTTGTTTTTCTGTTTTTTTATATTTTTTAATTTTTAAATTTCTGAATTATTTGACAATCTAATCTCTAATCACCCCTCATCACTGCTGAAGTATGAACCACTCATTCCAAACCGTCTAACTTCCCGACCTGTCACCCATTCTCTCACTACTTCAGCCTAAGCACACTTAAATTTCGAGTTCTATTCTCCCTAGTTTCCAAGTTTGCACTTGTTGTTTTCCTGACAATACTAAGATGTCAATCCTATTAACCCTTAGGAGTTGAACTTGAGCATGAAGCATCATTTGAGTTTGAAACTATTATTTAAAAAACAATAACTATTTAGTAACACTAATATTTCTTAATAAGTAGTTTGACCACAGTTTGACTAGAGTTTGACCAAAAATTCAAAAAAAACTTAAATTTGAGGATAATTTTTTTCCTTTCTGAATATGAGGATTCTAAAAATTTGCAAAATGGCCTACGACGGTCGAAATCGGAACCGGTTTTTCGTGCTGAACATTTTGATATATTATACGTTTTTTCGACATCGTATGCAAAAGTTATAGCCGTTTTACTTTTTCATAACACCTTTTTGCAAAACATGTTGAAATTTATGTTTTTTAATTTTCCTACCTAGTAGATGTAGTAACATAACTACATCTCAAAGGATTTTAATTTTTGAAGTTTTTATCATTTTCTTTTGTTTTTTTAAACTGAAATGGAGATAGGGGGTAGAGTTTGAAAATTGCAGAACCCCTTCAGTCCGGGATGGTGTCCATCCAATCCTACCATCGACTACATCTGCTAGCACCGTCCTAGCCAGAGTCACAACTAAGGTTAACCAAGCCAGAGTCACGTTCTATTAAAGTGGCAAAAAGAAATACTTTTTAATATAGCAAAACTAATTCTATCAACTATTATTAAAGGCTAAAAATATATTAATACAAAACAGTAGCAAAATTAATATTAATTAATTATAAATATTTATCTACTGTTGTCTAACAGAAGTATACTACAACATGTTAAAATCTACAGTACTATTTTTAATTAAAATCCTAATTTAAGTTATTCTAAAAATAAAAAAATCTTACTCTGACAACAATCTAACATGTGACTAGGAGCAAGAAGAATTAAATTAAAAACTATTAAACTCAAATTATTTATAATCTAGGGTTTGAAGCAAATTTGAACAAATTCATATTTAAATCATTCAAATTTGAAAACTAATGGCACAAATAAAAACTAGACAAAATTTTGAATCTAATACAAAAATAATTACTCAAAAACATCAAATATCCTAAAAGAAATAAGCAATTCAAAACAGAAACTAAAAACAAAAAACCAAATTTCAGAACCCCTTTAGTCCCGGTTGGTGATAACAATCGGGACTAAAGGCCTTTAGTCCCAGTTGGTGTCTCAAATCGGGACTAAAGGCCCCATTTGAATCGGGACTAATGCCTGCCCGACGCACTAACCACTCAAACCGGGACTAATGCTCACATTAGTCCCGGTTCGTAATGCAACCGGGACTAATGTGTAGATTGACCTTCAACCAAAGTCCTGTTTTCTACTAGTGTAAGGACGGCGGAGGCCTGCCTCACTGTCGACATTACGACGGTGGAAACGACTCATGCGGCAGTGCGGTCGGGCGCATAGGAGGAAGCCATCCACGTCTGCATTGTAAAGAAGCGGCAACGGAGGAACACACGCGTCCTCGCCCGAGAGCATAATCGGGCGACCCGTGCAATGGCCGGACACCACCCAAAGAGGAGAAGGAAGACAGCGACAGGTCGGACAGCTCCAGTGACGAGCAGATCTGGATCGAACCCTACTGCGTCCTCGGCTGGTACTTCCGCGACAAGGACGACAAGGGTAGCCATGGATGATCTTCTCCACCATAGTTGAATATGCCAAATTTTGGTAGTCTGATGGCATGTTAGTGATGTAGTAGCCGAATTGCGTGTAATGCATCGACGTAGTTGCATGAGTTTGTATGGATTTGAGGTATGGTAATTGAGGTGTTTGGTTGTGAGAAGGAAAATTTAAGGCTTGACCGGTCAGAATCCGCGGACGCGCCCGGGCGCGTCCCGAGCTTTTGAGGGGTCGGATTTTTTAAGTCCAGTTATAGATGCTCTAAGGGCATAGAAGATGAGGCAGATCGGCAATTGCGTTGAGGGGAGATGGGGAAACCCTAAAACATCTAGAAGCCTTTCTTTCTTTCCTGGGAAGAAAGAAAACACCCTCAACTAACTATGACTTAGAGCCAACTAGTTGAGGGTAAATTCAAGGGTTTGAAGAAGCACATTTATGTTCGATGACGAAGGACACTACATGAACATTATTTTTTAAGGCTCAACTCGTGGTTTTTGCATTATATTCTACTTTTTTTTGCGGGGGCATTACATTCTACTTAACCGTATAACAAAATGTTGTGGAAAATTCACTTATATTTAAGAACGGAGGGAGTACAAGTTAGTTGAACCAATAGGATATACACGAGACTTGGTAGAGGTCCAGAAGATACGCAACACTTTATTTCATTGCCAGAAAGCAAAAGAGGTCCAATGTAGTTTGGGATTGGACGAAGTGATTAGAAAAGCTTGTGAAATTGATCGTGTGGGGGAGGTTGTTCTTTAATTCGTACTCTTGTTGCCAATTAGGGCATCTCCAGCCGTTGGCCCCCCAGGGGGCGTCTAAAAGCGCCGCCTGGGGGTGAGCCGGCGCAAAAAATGGCCCTGGGGGTGAGTCGGTCCCCAGCCGTCGGCCCCCAGGCGCGTATTAAAAAAAAGGGCCGTTCGGCGAAGTTATGATAAAAAGTAGTTAAATTTCGACTAAACATAGCAAATTTCGGCGAAATTCGCGCATTTTCATTACATTAACCTAATCTAAAAAAGAAAGGGGCCGAAGTCGTCACCGCCATCGTCGTCGTCGGCCTTCTCCTCCTTGACGCGGGCGCCCCTGCTGGACCCGGCGTCGCCATGGCGGACTGGCGGCGGCGCGTCATCATCGTCGTCGCTGTCGCATAGGACGACGACCCCGTCTTCACCGCGGCCGCGTCGGCGCTCCTCGAAGCGGCGCAGGGCGGCGCGCTAGCGCTCCTTCACCTTCTCCCGGCGCGCCTTCTCCATCGCAATGGAGTCCTGGCGCGCCCATTTTAGGGCCGCGTCGTCGTCGTCGAACTCCGCCTTCACCGGCGCCAGCCCCGGCTCCGTCTTTGGCTTGACGAAGCGGGCTCCGGCCTTGACGCCGAGCAGGGCCGGAGTGCCGGAGGAGTGCGATGAGGATCGGGAGGAGGAAGAGGAGGAGGAGGACCCGAACCTCCTTGGCGCCCATGGCCCGACGCGTCGGTGCTGCACCGGGGGGTACGCCAACGGCGGGTCATTGCCGCCCTCGAGGTACGTGAGCACGCCCTCGAGTGTGCGGCCGGGGACGCCCCACCAGAGGTGGCTCCCCTCGCTGTTCTGCCGGCCGCCGACCACCGGCGCGCCGTTGGTGGACGACAATCGCTGCTGCTGGCGGCGCTCGAAATACGCCGCCCAGGCCGCGTGGTTGTCGGCGGCGTACTGGGGGAGGGAGAGCTGGGCGTCGGTGAGGGACGCGCGCACGATCTCGACCTCCTCGGCGAAGTAGTTCGGCTTCGCCACGGCGTCGGGCAACGGGGGAATGGGCACTCCCCCGGCGCTGAGTCTCCACCCCGTTGGCCCGGCGCGCATGTCCGGCGGCACCGGGATGTTCGCCTGGAACAGGAGCCAGGACTCTTGTTCGCGGAGCGAACGGCGGCCGAAGCCGTTGGCCGCCGCCTCGTCTCCGGGGAAGCGTTCTGCCATGGCAACGGCGGGGCTGGGCGGGCTCGGGAGAGGTAGAGGGAGGGGTTGGGCGGCGGCGCTCGGGAGAGGCAGGGAGAGGGAGGGGCTGGACGGCGGCGAGGGGCGGGGCTGGTGTGGGCACAGGCGAGTGGAGGCCGCCGGCTTTTATAGCCGGGCCGCGCCCGTGTGTACGCGTGCGAGGGAGGGGAGGCGTCGGCGCGCCATCCCGTGAAGCGCCGCCCGTGAGGAATCAATGGCAAGGCTGACCGGCGGCAACCTTGCCATTGATTCCCCGCGGGAACCGAGGCCGTTGGGGGAAGACGAGGCGCCGAGTCGCTGACGCGGCTGGCCCGCGTCTTTTTCGCGCCAAAACAGCTCGCCCTGGCGCCCCCCAGCGCGCCGGGTTCGGGCTCGGTCCGCCGGCGCTGTTTTCGGCCCAAGCCGGCGAAAATCGGGCTCCTGGGGGCGCGTCTGGGCCGTTTTTTCGGCGCCGGCGCGAAAAAATCGCCTGGAGAGGCCTTACTGGGGGCGCGGCTGGAGATGCCCTTAGGATCTTCCTATACGGTCTCCGGAATACTCATGAATTAATCGCTATTACTACTTGGTACTTGTGGTAGGAAAGATGTAAGCTGATCATGAAAGAAAAACTCAAGATGCTTATCAGATTTCTATGGGATTCATGGCAAATTATGTCATTGCCTCTTCTCGGAAGACAATTAGTAAAAGAGGGGGCGGATTAGGCCTCCTTTGGGATTTGCAAAACTTAACATTGATGCATCTTTTGATCAAGATCTGCTTAGGGCATAGCTGGCGCTATACTCAGAGATGATAAAGGTAATGTCATTGTTGGCGATAATTGAAAGATTGATTAGTGTGCTGATGTCCTGACGGCTAGTTTTGGCACTAAAATTCGGCTTATCTCTTGAGCAAAAGGCGGGCTGCAACAACCTTATTATTAATTTTGATAATTTGGAGGTCATCGACACCATGAAGAGTGTAGGAAGTTCCGCGGGAGTGCCGGCAACGAACAGGCGGCGCGGTGGGCCATGGCGCGACACTGGGTACATCGTGGATGAGAATGCCACCAGTTGCGCGTCCTACACGCCACAAAAATTTGTTTGGTCGCGATGATGACCTCACGTCCACCGGCGATGGATAGGTCGCAGACTCCACCAAGGATGAGTAGGGCATGGAAGGACGCCTTGTGTCCCAAGTGGGTCCGGTCCGTCTCCCATATTCTACTATTCCTTGCTGAAGACCGCACCTTCATTTCACGGCTCTTGTCGCCGCCAGTCATGGAGACGGCGGATGGAGGACGCGATCGCCGGAAGGGAACAACAAGGACTTGGACTTGGACGACGCCGTAGTCTAGGTTTAGGTCTGGTCCCATTTTTCAATGAAAAATGTCCGAAATGTGAATGTGCTCCGGCTTTGTATGAACATCATCCGCTTTGCATAAACTTCGTCCGGTTAGTTGAAACCCGGCTTGAAACGTATGCGTATAACATTGGATTACCGGTTCCCGCATCCGTGCCGTGGACTGATGGAAAGTCTGAGGACAGATGCGGTGTCCAGTTAGCGGGTCAGCGTTGGGACGCCCTAACTTGTGTTTTGGGGAAAATAAAGCGAGAATATTCGCTGCCATACCGTGTACGCAGGCTGACCGGCCGACCCCACCAAACCAGAGCCATTCCCGCGCGAAACGCGCCCGCGAAAGCATAACGCGCGCCAAAACCAATCCATACAGCACACGCCGAGGAAAAAGATCCCGCGCGCGAGAAAGAAAGAGGAGCGGACCAAGCTCAGCCGCTTCCTCGATCCGATCCATGGACGCGGCGATGGATGACGCGGGGGCAACCGGGAGCGAGTGGGACCGCGGCAGTGGCGGGGCCGAGGCGGTGCTGGGCCTCGCCGGCGCCGGCGCCTCGCTGTCGGTGTGCTACCACGAGGCCTTCGGCCCCCACGCCGACCTCATCCTCCTCGAGGCCGGCGACGACCTCCTCCCCGACCTCCTGCAAGGCCGGTACGCCCCTCCCCTCGAGATCGCCCTGCCTCTGATCCAATCGGCCCTCTTTATTCAGAACCGCATTCTTCATTCAGATCTGCGATTTTGGGCGGCCATTAGCTGTGAAATCCCTAGACCAATCGATGTAATATCTTACTAGTTGATGTGTGGTTCTTGATTTCTAGCCAATCAGTCAGATGGGTGCACGATCTGTGGGCTGTGGCAAAGAGCATCACCATGGAAAAACTTAGTTCGTTGACTGTTCCTGAGCCGAAGGCTGAGGCCTGTTAGTGTTAAATAAACAGTGAAATCTGCCACAGCTATGTTGTTAATCAGATCTTTGCACCACTAGTTCAGCTGCAACTGAGAGATCATTATCTGCTGTACAGTAGGCACACATGGTGTTTCCATCTGCGAGAAATTTTGATGAAGAACTCTCTTGATGCAGGGTGACAGTACGGGGCCGCCCTGAAGAAGAAGCTGTTCTCTGCACGCCATCGGCGACCTACGCTATGAAGTTCGTGGGCACATCCAACTCCATGTTCCTCATACCGCCCGGCGAAGCGGTCGCGGCAAGCCTAAGACCCGACCATACCAATGAGGATGCCACCGTCGCCAGCGATGCCTCTGCTTCTATCATCAAGGTTGCACCGGGGAGCATCGAGTTAGTCCGGACGGCTCCGCGGCTCGACAAGCTCAGGAGCCTTCTCAGGGAGAGGCCATACGTGCTTGATGAGGATCTTGGAGATGGCTCTGAAGACAGGAATGGGCTGTACACGTGGCAAGACCTCTGTGTGCTTGTTCAGTCCAGCGACAGCGAGCTGCTGGAAGGGCTGAATTCCCTCTCGGCTGTCGAGATTGATGGGTTCTGGAGGACGGTGGATGTCGGTTCCGTGAACACGGTTCTGGACATGATTCTCCACAACTCTGTGTTGCATGACTGGCTGCCAAATGCTTTACCAGAAACTGGTGTGCTATCTGTAATGGAATCTGACGGGTTTACCCATAAGATTGTAACCCACTGCCTCAGCAGATTCGGCACGAAGGTTGAGCAGGAAGCAGGGAGTTGCTGGAGGCTTGATGAGCGACTGGTCTGCTTGCAGTTTGCCCGGAGAGCGCTCAGCGGGGGAAAGATGAAGCTCAACAGCTTCATGGATAAATGGGAACGAAGCCTCCCTTCAGGAATGCGTGCAGATCTTCAGATGCTCGAAGGGGAAGTGCTGTATGAAAGGCTCGGGGCTGAGACCTGGGTGCATGCTTTCAGTGTTGCTGATCTGCCATTGACTCCAGCTGAGAGGTTCGCGGCACTATTCCGGGAGCGGCCAAGGTGGGAATGGAAAGACCTGCAGCCCTTCATCAGGTATAATTTGTACTGTATTTTTTTGTGTAGAAATTCTGTAGTGCAGTTCTCACATCTTTCTCACTCAAACATCTTTCGCAATGCCTATGGTTCAGGGACCTGCGCGTACCTGGTGCGTCTTCAGAAGGGTTGCTGATCAAGTACGCAAGAAGAACGCAACCAAGCGCTGATGCCGATCCTATTTTCACTGCTAGATAGATGATCAACCTACCCTGCTACATACATGCTCTGATTGTGGCCCTTGCTGCTGCTGGTAAACTGCTGGTGTTGCTGCACTTGGCCCGGATGTTGTCGACAACAGAAGATTGCCGTGCAGGCAAGCAAACAAAGGCGATGACGCGAGAGGGTTCCTGTAATGGTGCAGACAACCAAGTTACCTGAATTTCTTTTCAGCTTCGACAGTTAGAGACGCAATATCTGAACCTTGGCCCACTGCTCACCTGTTGTACGTTTATATTTATAATGTAAGGCTTGTCCTAGCTAGTTATGATTTCAGATGTTGCCTAAAAAAGAATTTATTATGGATTCAGAATGAATAGCAATAGCAGAGGAATGCATGGTAGGCTTCCGAGAACTGAAATCGCATTGCAGGTTAACAGCATACCCCTGTTGTGGGGCTGAATTTTACACCGTTCCATTAGAAACATGATATCTGAGCCTGGGGGCACTGCACGCTTGCTGTACATTTGCAATATTTCCTGAACTTTATAAGGTTGGTGCTAGCCGGTCGTGTTTTTTGGATGTTTGTCATAAAAAAATTTATTTACGGCTCCAGAATGAATAGCAGTGGAAGGCATCGTAGGCTGCTTGTGAGAACTGAATTTGTGTCGCCAGGTTGACTGCACCCATCCTGTTCCGACAGTCGGTGTGATTGCTTCACATGAATTTTGCAAGAATTCAGAGTAACTGTTACAAACCCGGCCTGTCATTTTCAAGATGTAAACGAGCATCAGAATCTTTTGTTGTTTGAATACAAATTGTTGACGGGTGCGAGATTCCAAACATGGCTTGTTCTTGTAGTCATTATGCTTATCTAGCTGTGAGGAACAAGTAGAAGCTCTGCCTGCTATACATAGGCTGAAGGAAGAAATCTGCGTGATTCAGTTCAAGTGCAGAATAGCCAGCCTCTGCATTCTCCCCGCACAGTACAATACAGATAAGTCCCCTCGCGAGCCGCCGCCGCCAACAGATCGCGTCCGCCCTCCCCTCCCCTACCCCCTCCCGCGCGGGCGACCGAGG
>NC_041389.1:704272025-704341232 GCF_002162155.2 Triticum dicoccoides | reverse complement strand
CCCGCGCGCCTTCCCCTCCCCCTCCCCCCTCCGCCGCGCGCAGGTGGTCGATGTCGGCCAAAGCCCGTGCGGCGGCGGAGGTACTGCCTCCCCTCTCAGGTCTATGGGTGGCGCGGGATGCCTCATCTTGAGGGTGTGATACCGATCTGGATAGTGGCGGCCGGATGGACAACGACGGCGTGGCAACCGCCCAGCGTCCCAACAGTGGCCTTGGCGGCAGGGCCGGTGTAGCCCTTCCCGATCAGGGGCGGAGGGCCCTGGATCAGGGGCGACGGCCCCTAGGATGGCCTCCTTGTCCGGTGGCGTGGTGGGGTGGGAGGGCTGCCGGGATCGGACCGGATGGCCGGAGATTCACAAGCGGGTTTGTGCCGCGGCTTGCTGCCCAGGTGTCCAATGGTGCCGAGCTGCTTCTTCCTCCAACCCATGTTGTGTGCACTCCGTCTTACCGGACATGGCTGCGCTGCTAGCCGGTTATCGGGTCGGGACGGAGCGGGAGGTGGGGATCCAGATTGGGATAATTCCCAGGTCGGCTCATGCCGGCGGTGACGGCGACAACACCCGAGGGTATCGTTTTTCTTCTTGGGGACGTCATTTGGATCCGCCATACCTTTTCCCACCTCACGGTCTCTCGGGGTGAAAACCCTAAGGCGATGATGACACTCTTGGCGTCATGCCCTTCTTGAAGGCATCGTCGTGAGAGTTATGTGGCGGTGGGCACCGTTTGGGTGCATCGGCAGTTGCAGATGGCGTGCCCCTCTTCATCCAGGTGGTAGCTGTTACGGGGGAAACCCTAGGTCTGGGTCTATCGGATCAGATGATGACGGAGACTTTGGTGCCGTTCTCCCTCCTGGGTGCATCGTCTTTGGAGCAGCGATTCACTGGAGAGGCCAACATGTGGAGCGGTGTTACATCGACCGCATTGAAGACGGCGGGGCTCGACGGCGTGGAGTAGTGGAGTCTTAGAGTTGGACGTAGTTTGATCGACGCACGTAGGTTGGTGGTGTAGAAGTGCATGCTCTAGCCAATGCAACCAAAAGACCGATCTGATGGAAGAGACTAGGCAGCACATTATACGTCAACACTCCCCCTCACTTGTGGCTCCCTCAGGCCTAAACGTGGACCGAAAATGGGCTGCAATTTAATTGCGTCAGCCGGGTCTTGAACTCAAGACCTCTTGGCTCCGATACCATGTAGAAGTGCATGCTCTAGCCAGTGCAACCAAAAGACCGATCTGATGGAAGAGACTAGGCAACACATTATACGTCAACAGGTGGTGCTGCCTGGTGTCATGGTGACGTCGACGGCAGATGAGACTAGCAAGATCTATGCAGTGGTTGCTCCTGAAGACGGGATGACAGAAGATGGCGGTGGCGGGTCCTTGAGTGTGCGCATGTGGTGCATGTTATAGGACGCCTAGACCGGATGGTATTAAGACCCCTGGATTATGTTGTGTTTGTTATGCGGATAAGGCACGCCTGTATTGGTGTAGGTGTAGCGACTTTGTTCGCTTAGAAGGTGGCTTCGGGTTGATCCTTGTATTAATTTTGCCAGACTCTGATGAATAACTAATAAATATGGCTGTGTGCATCATGATGATGCAGAGGCCGGGGTAATCCTCCTTAAAAAAACAGTACATATAAGTTTTTTTTTGTGTGAGCTGAATATGCAGGGACCAGGCCGGAAAGAAGCCCACGGGCCGGCTACTCGGACCGACACGTAGGCCCATCTACACAAAGCAACAGTCCACGTCCAAGCCGTATGCATGCTCCGTGTATAGCTGTTCTTGTGTCCGTGTTGAGGTCGGAATCGGATTTCTATACGATCGAGCGAGCGATCAACGACTAGAGGGAGGCCGATCGATCTATGGCGGTCGTGTACTACAGATACAGAAGCGAGGCGAATACGTTCTCGGTGCCGGTGCCGGGACCCACGGTCAGCGTCGGCGAGCTGAAGCGCCTCATCATGGGCTCGCCCCGCTACGGCGGCCACAGGCGGGGCCGGGAGAGCATCGAATTCTACTTCCACAGGTCGCCGGCCTGCGACGACGACGCCCACAGCCGGGACGGGGACGGGGACGGGGACGGGGAGAGCATCGAGCTCTACAGGTCGCCGGCCTGCGACGACGAGTACGACGACGACGCCCAGCCCGTGCCCCTCCACTCCACGGTGATCGTGTGCCGCGTCCCACCTGGCCGCCACGCCGAGGTCATCATCAGGGGCACCCCTTCCTCCCCTCTGATCCCGAAATCGGTGCAGGAGCGGCGGCATGGCTCTTCGTCCTGGTCTGCGACGTCACCTGCTGCTGCTCCGGTTCTCGCCCCGCCCCCGCCGCCCTCGATCCCGGCGACCACCATGGAAAATCATGAACCACATCGGGCTACCTTGACCTCGCATCGCGACCATGAGAGGAAGAGGGCGGATCTTGAAGACCGGAGGCAAGAGGACGACCGTGGTTTCAAGAGAAGGTGTGGATCGCCAAGACCGGAGGCACCAGGAGGCGTAGTTTCTCTTGTGTAATTGATTGAAATGATGATTACCAGAATTTAGACAGGAAAAATGAATGGGCATTTACAGCTCAGTTTCTGTAATTGTATGCTTCCACAACTACGGAGTAGTAGTAATATATACCATTCAAATGATTCAGAGTGTTATTACTTATTAGCAATCGAAATACTTAATTTTGCCTCCGACATTGTAGATCCGTTTAATTTACCTTTGTTTTCAATTTACCAGAGTGTTTGAGTAAATTTGTGTTTTGATACACCAAACTGAGGAATTGTCCCAGGCCAGGCAGCAACCCTCTGTTGTGGGAGTCGGAGTCATTTCTGTTGTGATTCATCTGCGTTTCTTTGTATAAACATCAGAATCCATTGTTGATTGAACATGAGAGTTCTAATCGTGATTTGATCCAAGACATGCCTACCTTGCTGTCAGTGGCGGAGCCAGGATTTGCTAACGCCCCAGGCGAGAAACCAAAGGCTAAAATCTACCAAAAAATTCAGTTTGAAGGCATACAAAAGTCAATCTATGTTGCAACAAAATTACTAACAAACATGATATTCAATGGCCTCTAGCAGTAATATAGGAACAAAATTACGAGAAAAGGCGTTTTGGAGGCCGAGCTCCATGAAGGCCTTTATTTTTAAAAAATTCAAATTCAAACTTTTATGGTTCAAAAAATTCTGAAAAAAATATGCGTGTATGTAAGGATGTAACTCACATGTGTGTAAAAATTCATGATGAAATACCTTAAGTTGCGACCTGTACAAAAAAGACAAATCCATGGCATGGGAGGATGAATAGTATCATGTGTTAAACAGCCCCATATTTGTCTTTTTGCACAGCCCTCATTTCAATGTATTTGAACTGAAAATTTACACACATGTGTATTATGCCTTCATGTATATATCTGTGATTTTTTTCAGAATTTTTTGAGATGTAAACATACAAATTTCAATGAAATTTCAAATCTGAATCTGGAGGCCTCACTGGAGCCCGAGCTCCAAAAGGGATTTCCGCAAAATTACTAAATGTCAAATTTTATTTTTGCATCTAAGTATCTAACAAACATTGGCCTCTAGCAGCAACGGTTTAATCTAGCAACTGACAAAAATCATCATCTAGCAATAGTGGCATCTACAAACAAAAATTGAGGTTTGGAAATTGGAAGAGATACGACCATTTTGCGCTTTCCTCTTGCTGCCTTGCTGCTGTCCAGTTGCTCTGTGACGCGGCTGTTGAGAAAAAGGCGCCTCCAAGGAAGGGCCACCTCGGCCACCTTGCCGGCAGTTCGCCGGGGCCACCGCCTCGCCGGACAAGGCGGCAGCCCACAACGGCGCAGAAGGGGACTGGGGGCGGGCGGTTGGATAGGTGTATAGGCAGAGGCGCAGAAGGGGATTGGGGGCGGCTGGATGGGTAGCACGACGACAGCCGGCGGCGGGGCGGCGGGCGGCGCCGACGGGCAGGGACGCGGCCACCGGCCTCGCCTAGGTTCATCAAGTTGGGGGAAGGGGCGGCGGACAGGTTCGTCCAAACCCTCGTGAGTAGCACACGCACGCGCAGGGAAAGGCACTGACCTGGGTGGATGGGCCAGTTGGCTCAGGCTGCCTGGGCTAAGAAGTGGGCTGCGCCCCAGGCCGAACAGTGTTTTTTTGTATATATGGGCTGAGAAAATTTCCCACGCCCCAGGCAACGGCCTGGGCTGCCTGGGGCCCAGCTCCGTCCATGCTTGCTGTGATGAACAAGCAAAAAGCTTTCTCCTGAAACGGGCTTCCGCCCCGCTTTAATTAATTTATATAAAGCCCAAAACGATCAGACCGCCGTGCTCTGTTATATTAGTTGGAAGCCTGGATGGAAGATCTCCGGGGTGCCCTGTAAACATTGTGACGATTTAATAACTTTGCGAGTTTGTCTCAGAAAAAGAAAAGCTGGAAGCCTGTAAGGCAAGAACTGTGCATATACTTCTTCAGTTCAGTCGTAGAAAACTTAATAACCAGTAAAACAACAGCGAAGCCTATCCATAGATAGGAGTAGTTATGATTTCAGATGTTGCGTTGGAAGAATTTATAGATACGGAATGAATGGCAGAGGAATGCATGGTAGGCTTTCCAGAACTGAAATTGCACTGCAGCTTAAGAGTATCTTCAACAGACGCGCGAAGCGCCGCACGCAAAAAACCTGTTTGCCGCGCGCGTTTCGGCTGGTTTAGCGCGCCCGCCTGCGCTGGCTCCAGCAGCCGCACTATAATGCAGCGGCGCGCGCCGCTCCAGCAAAGCGCAAAAATACAGCGCGCGCGCCGCACAAACCACATATACATTTCAAAGAAGATGAGCAAAAATGATCAAACAAACAAAATAAATCAACAATAAATAGTTCAATTTCGTTATCATTACAACTCAAACAAATAGTTTATCGTTCAGTACAACAACTAATGCAATAAACACAACAAATAGTTCATGAACAATACAATGTCGAATGCAGATATCATCATGCTCTTTGTCGTCCATGCCATGCCCAACACTCTTCAATCAGATCATTCTGAAGTTCATTGTGCGTTGCGGGACGCCGAATGGCATGATAGGAGGCAATAAAACGGGCTACCCTTTCAGCCCTCCGTCGCAGTCGCACGGGATGTCCCAAGAGCTCATACTGTGAGTAGTCTAAATCTTGGCCACGCTCATTCTCGATGATCATGTTGTGCATGATCACACAAGCGTGCATGATGTACCAAAGCATTTTTTGATCCCAAAATCTAGCCGGTCCTCTCACAATAGCAAACTGAGCTTGCAAAATCCCAAATGCTCTCTCCACATCTTTTCTAGCCGCCGCATGAGTATTGTGGAAATCAAGATTTTTCTTACCTTCCGGCTTTTTCAACGGCTTCACGAAGGTTTGCCACTTTGGATAGATGCCATCCGCTAGATAATAGCCATAGTTGTACGTATGCCCATTTGCTACAAACTGCACCGGTGGCAACTCACCGTTTGCAATCTTATTCATCAGTGGTGACCGGTTGACAACATTGATGTCATTCAAAGATCCAGGCATTCCAAAGAATGCATGCCAAATCCAAGTCTCCTGATTGGCCACCGCTTCAAGGATTATAGTGGAACCCTTTTTTTGGCCGTGGAATTGCCCATGCCATGCCTTTGGACAATTCTTCCAACTCCAATGCATGCAATCTATTGAGCCAAGCATGCCAGGAAAGCCGCGAGCTTTGTTCATCGCCAATAGCCTTGCGACGTCTTCAGCATTGGGAGATCTCAAATACTCCTCGCCAAACACTTGCACAATTCTCACTGCAAAGCGCTTGACACACATGATGGCTTGGCTCTTACCCATAGCCAAGTGATCATCAACAAGATCAGTCGGTATACCGTATGCCAACATACGCAAAGCGGTTGCCATCTCTCTGAAAGGTGCTATGCCTGAGCTCTCCGGCGGCATTCCTCTTTTGCTGAAAAAAACGGTCATGGCTCGCTAGTTTCTCTGCAATGCGCCTGAACAACTCGGTGCTCATCCTAAACCAGCGACGAAAATACAATTCGGGGTATATGGGATTCTCCGCAAAATAATGCCTGATCAATCTGTTGTGGGCATCGATCCCATCCCTCCAAATTTTCTGCCGAACCACCGTGCTTCGATTTTTTTTATATGCATAGCTAGGATCATTGCAAGATCCTCCTCCTCTTCCATATCAAATTCTTCTTCGGAAGAATCATACGACAAACTCATCTACAATGTTCAATACTATACTATAAAAACTACAATTCAAAACATGCATCAAATTCATGAAGTTTGAGCAATACATACCTTGTAGGCGTTTTGTCAAACACCTTGCGGGCGCGGCGCGGCAGCGAGCGCTCGGGCGCTGTTCCTCGGACGACGGAGGCGCGCGAGCGCCGGCGGGACTAGGAGGGGATGGGGCCGGAAACGCGGGCGCGCGGGGATAGGCCTGGGAAGCCTGAACGGTCGCCGGGGGGCGCGGGCGGCGGCGGCGGCGCGGCCGGACGAGGGTGAAAGTGGGAGAGGAAGTGCGGGCGCGAGCGCTGGAGTGTGCCGCGCGCTGCAGCGGGCGCCCGAAATACACCGCGCGGGTAAGTGTTTTCGACCGCGCGCCCAACCCGTTATAGCGCGCACGCCGTTTTTGCGCGCCCGCTGGAGCGACCCGCCGCGTTGTGCGCGCGCTAAACCGGCCTAATTTGCGGCGCGGCGCTAGTTTAGCGTGGCTGTTGGAGATGCTCTAACAGCGAGCCTTTGCATTCTTCTTGCACACGTACAGTACAGATAGCTGTTTTTTCGTGAGCAGATTTTTTTTTTGAGAAATTGGGAGCAGAATAGTTTTTTTTAGAGCAACTTTTTTTTTGAGGGAACTTTTTTTAGAGCAACTTGTGAGCCAGCGGCGGGCCAGGCTGGAAAGAAGCCGACGGGCCGGCAACTCGGACCGACACGGAGCCCATCAAAGGAAAGCAAGAGGCAGGGCCCGGCCCGGCCCGACCGAATCCTCCCAGGTGTCCCGTTCCGTTTCCCCTTGTCTCTCTCCGTCTTTAGGCTCGGGGCTGGAGGGGAGAGCGTCCCGACTCGTCTCGCTCGTCGGGTGGAAACCCTAGCTTCGTATAAACCCAAACCCCCCGCCTCGCCTCGCCGGAGCGGCGGCAGCAGTCGCCGGCAGCGATGGACGCGATGCGGAAGCAGCTGGACGTGCTGATGGGGGCCAACCGCAACGGCGACGTGCGGGAGGTCAACCGCAAGTACTTCGACCGCGACGTCTGCCGCCTCTTCCTCGCCGGCCTCTGCCCCCACGACCTCTTCCAGCTCACGGTACCTCCCGTCCATCCCCGTCCCCGCGCCCCTCCCCCTCTCCCGGCGCCCGATTCCCGCCGGCGGAGGGGCGGTTGTCGCCGTCAGGCGGCCCGCGGTAGATTTGGTTTCGAATCGGCCCCTGCGCTGTTGCGTTTATTATTAGGGGAAATTCATCCGTAGAAGAAAAACAAAAAACAAAATAAAAACCGTGGTGTATGGCGTGTGCTTTGAGATATCTGATGAAGCAATTAGTTTCTCTTGTGTTATGCCGCAATCTAACCGGCCAGTTTCGCTCATGACAGAAAATGGATCTCGGACCCTGCCCCAAGGTCCACTCGCTGCAGCTGCGGAAGGAGTATCCTTCGTTACATTTGATTACATCTGTTACTTATGCGGCACGGCATGTATTGCTGCAGTAATTTTTTCTTCCCACGCGCGCTAGTGTTTGTTCATCGATTGCCTTCCTGAGCTCCTGGTAGCTATGAGGAGGTGAAAGCAAAGGGGACGGAGAATTTCGACAGGGAGCTCGAGGACATGATAGACAGGCTCATCGTGGAGTGCGAGCGCAAGATCCAGAGGGCGCTCAAACGCCTCGCCGACGAGGATGCCAAGGCTGCTATCGCCATATCCGTCTCCGAGGTCACTCAGGTATCCAGACACCCGTGTGTTACGAAGGCCCATCTGTTTCTCAGAGGCTAATTAATGGCTTCAGCTAAATTGCCTGCCTTCCTGTTAATGTTTGCAGTCTGAAGAAGTTGCGCAGCTGTCAAAGGAAATCAAGGAGAAAATGAAAGAAGCTGATATCTTCGGTAATGTCATCTCATTCATGTTTTGCCCAATTGGTTGTAGTGTTTCTGTTCACGGTAGTCCAGCAGGTTCAGTGTACTGTAGCTGTCTTAAGTCTTAATTACAATTTTGAACACTCTTCACCTGACACAGTATGAAACTACATTGACAAAATGTACTCTGCTCTAATATATTCTTGAGCAGTACTATGTTGGAAGATGGGATAATTTTTCTCTCAGCATAGTTTTTCATTAACTGACGAAACGAGCACTGGTGATATAACTAATTATCTGGTTTCTTTATTACGGGCCAACACAACATGGGATAGGAAACCGTAGGAGTTGGAAAAACAGAGGAATTGAAATGTTACTAAATGTTTCTTCTCGATCAATACTTCCCAAACAGATTTTGAAGGGAAGACTGATGACAAAATCAAGACCATGGAATTGGTGGAAGAATTAAGATCTAAAAGGGCTGACCTGCAGGTATGTATTATTTAGAATTTTGAATATCTGTGTTATCAGTTCTCATATATCTTGCAAGCGCATGTTACTAAACAGGTAATGTTTTAGTTTTAATACGGTAGGTTCTTTTTTCCACTTCATTGCAGGCTACCCTCTTGCTTGATGCCTTTAACAAGGACCGAGCTGCAATACCTCAACCTATTCCACCTCCTCAAATGGCAACACTGCCAGCACCTCCTCCTCCTGATGCTCGTACTCAAGAACTGATCAATGAGAAGCTAAGTAAAGCTGAAGCCCTTGGTATGTTTTTTTTTACCATTTTTCTTTACAAAGTATATCTATAGTGTTTTTGTCCTTTTGAAAGCATATATTTGTGTGAGTAATTGGGACCAAGTTGTGAGAATTTTCTCCAATACATTCTAGCTTTGAATTCAACCACTCAATTAGTTGATTACTCGACAGTTGACACACCAATAAGATATTTTGTAATGATATATGCTGGAAATTTTAGTTTGATATATTTGTTCTTTTAAAGGTGAGACACTAAAAGGTTTTATTGGAGAATTGTGAACTTATCATTGCTTTTAGTTTTCTTATCTGGATCATTTAGGCGCGACTTGATGTTTTTGACCTCAGTGCCTGTCGGGGTCATGGATTAGGTTTGCGGTATTATATAGATCTTTACTTATTGGTACATTGCACATCAGTTTCTTCAATAGTTGGATAATTAAGTTTTTCTGGATAGTTTATCTAAGCACAAAAAAGTATGCAGTGATATTTTCATGTTTGTCCGTTCGGTAGGTGAACAAGGGATGGTAGAAGAAGCGCAGAAAGCTTTAGAAGAAGCAGAAGCTCTCAAAAAGGTAGCTGTTGCCATCATTACCTAATTTTATCATGTCTAGCTTTTCACCTGTAAATTACTCAATTGTGGAAGGTTAATTTATATATTTTTAGCACTACCTTTGCAGAATATGGTAGATATAACTTGACACTGTTAGGTCACTGATACTTCCATTCTTTTCTTTGTTTTGTATGAACCATCACTGATGTCTCCTTTCCTTGACTTTATTATCACCAGTTGGCAGCGGCACGGCAGGAGCCAGTTGCTGATCCTTCTAAATACAGTGTTGCTGATGTTCGAATTGTGAGTTATGAAGGGCCATTTCTTATTTCTTATTCGTGTTACTGCATTAATTTAAGCATTGCTAGCACACTAGGTTTTTCTGCTTAAATGTACGTTGATGATCGTTTACTTAGTAGCATATGCTAGTTTTTTGTACATGCTGCAGAAATGCTTCCAACATTAGTGGTTTCCTTGATACCTAGTATTTTCTAGGCATTTTACTATCCAATGAGTATTTACTACCAAGTCTTACATGCAAAGGTTTTCTGCAACCTTGGTATTTGATGTGATTACTCTCTATAGTTTTGAATACTAATTAAACTCATGCATTTCCCGGCCATTGGCGTTAGGAAAAAGGCTGTATTTTGCATAAGTTGAAATTTCTGATTAAATTGATCTTATATTGTACTCCCTCCGTCCCAAAATTCTTTTCTTAGATTGGTGTAGATATGGATGTATCTAACACTAAAATGTAACTAGATACATCCGTATTTAGACAAATCTAAGACAAGAATTTTGGGACGGAGGGAGTACTATAATTCACTTCTTGTATCAGTTTAAAACTCATTGAAGTGACAGCTCGACTTTTGTGCATTAGGAAATCTATGTTCCTTTTGTATATTATTACTTGCATGGTTCTCAAATTAGCTAGCGAGTAATGGAATATAAAGTGTTATGCAGGAATTTGTAGTTGTTCCACAAGTGGCTGCATGTAGAACTTTGTGTAACTATATCGTCAGAATAGATGATATTGGATACATATATTTATAATTTTTTGTGCTAATGTTTTCCTGTATTCTTTTCTGTACCATCCCACACTATTAAACTTTGGAACTAACTCCGTCATTCTTCATCATAATTAGATTTTTGTTGTTATACAATGAAGAATGAATTCCTGTGATTTTGATTTATGAGCTTGTTCTTGTGTGCTGTAATTGGTATAGAAGCATTGTGCATTCTTCATATTCATGAATGTGGTGAATTAGGAATTGCATCATATGTAATGTGCTCTTAAGAATTTGGTCACCGCTATGGTCTGCATTATTTCCGAGGGTTATCTATTCTTTTCCTTTTATTTATATCTGGATAAACATCTCATACTACTGCTCATACGCCCAGCATTGCTAATCGTATCCTCTGTTCATTCTATAGACTGATCAGAAGTTGCGCCTCTGTGACATATGTGGAGCATTTTTGAGCGTCTATGACAAGTAATGCCTTTCATCTCTCACTTGTAAAATGTTGATTCAAATTGGATCTTTCAGATGGAAATGTATCTCATGCCATATTATATACAGTGATCGACGTCTTGCTGACCATTTTGGAGGGAAGCTACACTTGGGTTATATGTTGATTCGTGAGAAACTGAAAGAACTCCAGGTACATTCTTGCATGCCCAGAGTACAAATACGATGGTGGGAGCGATTGAACAAAGTAGTATTTCAGATATTATACACATTAAAACCAATAAATCTACATGATTCTGTTAACACTTGCATTCTGTTTTTCAAAATAGTTTGTGGCTATTTTATCTTTTTGCCGTTTTTCTAAGTTTGTTAAGTTGCAAATTTTGAACGTCTTTATCAGGTGCTGAATGTAATGTCCCATTTTCTGCTTTAAAGAGTTACTCTGTTTTGGGCCTTTTGGCATCTGTGAGTTTTCTTATCTCAAGGAAGAGCCTTCAGGTTCTTGCCTTCTCTATATGTTAATTTTATCTCACATTGGAGGGCGCCATGGTTGTTACGATAGTCATTACAGGAATTAGTCAATGTTGCATAAGCGGAATCTCATGTGACAATCGTCCTCCCTCCTTCCCATGGCAACAACAGCCGCCAACTGTATGTTGACAAATGTAAGCATAGGAGTGAGCAGAACATGGTATGGAGAATCATGTTTACTTAATTGTGTTAGCTTTCTCATATATACTGATCAGAAGCTGGAGCTTGCTTTCTGCTTGGTGATCCATATTTTGTAGAGCTGGTGATAAATAGTACCGGTTAAGTTACCCTGAAAGCGCACCCTTTTGCCATCTTTTCCTGTAAGTTACAACCTGTTCATATGCTGCCTGCTCCATAAATATGTAAGTTGTCATTGTCAGAAAATCTCAACTGTAATGTATCCCTTGCCTTTTTCATTCCGTCGTCGTATGAATCGAGCTATCTCCACTCGGTAAGCATGTATATATTGTGAATAATGTCATTCTAAAACTATGTCATATTTGCCTTTTAGGAGGAGAGGAACAAAAAAAGGACCGAGAAACCTGACGATGACAGACGGTATGGTCTTTCCCAGCTTTTGCTTTGTTCTGTCATGGCGCTTATTATTATTAAGCAACACAATCTGAAAGTTGATACTTGGTTTTCCTAGATCAAGGGAAAACAGCAGGGACCGCAATGGGCGGGCATCCAGGGATAGAGATGCAGAAAGAAAGGACAGGGTTGAGCCCCGGGATAGCAGAAGAGACCACGACAGGGATCGTGAAAGGCGCCATGACAGGGACCGTCGCCATGACCGCGACCGTGATAGAGATCATGACCGCTCCTCGCGTGGTAGAGAGCATGACCGTGATAGGAGAAGGGAACGCTCCCGATCCAGGGACCGCAGCAGGTATTGCCGAATGTTTTTTTATTTCCTGTTTGATTTCAGAGGCTTGCTACTACCATAGGCCAATCCTGACAGTTGTTTTGATTCTCAGGCGCCATGAAAGATATTGAGTCTGTTGCTCCATGGCTGGCTGATTCCCCTGGGGGTGCTCCCGTCTTCCTGCATGATAGTGATGGTGCTTTTTAAGATATATGGTGAGGTTGCGCTTTGTACTGGAGAAAGGAAGATTGTCTTGATGTTTGTCTTCGCTGCTGGATTGTTAGTCGAACCCTGTGTTTCTGTTTCAGTCTTATCTTTTCTGTCTATCTGACCTGATGTTGTGTACCAGAGTATACTGTTTTATATGTTACCAACGTGTAAGAGTTTTGTGTTACTCAAGCCTCCTTGGGCCCGCCTGTCAAACTTACATGTGACAGTATTTGTAATTTTCTTATCTTGTGATGGTATTGAGCTAATTTCCTCCGACTTGTCGAGCCTCTATTCCTCAGGGATCATGGTTGAAATAATTTTCCATGCCTGATTAGTGATTATCTGAATCACTGTAGAGGTGGTTAGGCTCTGGTTAGAGCCAGATTTTTAAAAATAAAAAAATAGTAATATTTTGAAGTTTTGTATTTTCTAAGTAAAAAACCCCACATATACACGGGGATTGATCTGCATACTTGTAAAATTTCATTTCTAAGTGGATTCAAGTAGGCTATTATAGAATCATTCTTTTTTTTTCCATAATCCACTCATGAAATTTTACAGGCACATACTCCTAGATATATAAACTCCTAGATATGTTAAAAAAAAACAGGCTCAGCCTAAGAGCATTTTATGTTACCAGGTTGTGAAATGCAGTAAATTCAACCTGATGCCATAACCAGCACATAGAAAGTCAGGGACGAACATGAATTTCTTCTAGAATATAAACAAAACAGATGACACCATTTTCTCCAACAATTGCAAAAGAAGGCATACACATCTACACCCAGGGCGGCAGTAGCATTCTCGTATGATATAAACACCAACTAGAAAACCTGGAGCTTTCAATTTTACACCCCTGGTCCCTCTAGTAGACTCTCCTCTTGCGAACTTTGAAGCTGGTCGAGCGGATGACGTCGTCGTCGGCGTTGAACTTCATCTGCAGCGCGTCCACCGACTCGGGCTTGGTGAAGTAGGTCCAGAGGAGGTAGATGCCGTCGTAGTAGGTGAAGGGCAGCCCGGTCCTGCTGTTCCTCTTCCTGATGCTGTAGGCCAGCGGGATGACCCCTCTGTTGAACACCTCCACGTACATGGCGCCCCCGGCCACGAGCAGCTGCAATGACAGTTCAGCGAGGGAGGAGCTCCGTCAGTAAGCAGAATGACAAATGCCAATAGATTCGATGCGATGATGCTGCAGAGTTCGTGGCACGCTGTTTCCGAATCCCAGCGAACCTGAACTCCCATGCTCCTGAATTTGTTCGGGTTTGACGAATCAGGCTTGAAATTTGTGGGTTTAAAGGGACCATCATTAGTCAGTAAGTTTTGAAGGCTATAATTGTACCCAACTTTTTTAATACAACAATGTGCGTGCTAGAACACCATTACCGCACGGTTCATGGCAAGCTGCTTACGTGAGTCTGAACCCCGTTCCCCTGAATCTGTCGGGATTTGTGGGGTTAATGGAACCAATGTTTGTCATTATAAGTTATGAAAGGCTATTATTGTACCCAACTTGTTTAATGCAGCAATGTGCGATGCTAGAACACCATTATCATCAGTGGTGAGATGTTATTCTCTACCAGTTGGTAGAAGATCGAACTCATAGGCAGAAACGTTGATGACCAAGAGAGCAATAAGATGGAATTGTTTCGATCAAGCGGTGTAAATACTGATCATGCACTCAATCAAACCTACTCAGTTCATCTTAAACTGGGAAATAAAGATAATCTTTTCATGCACCACATTTTACCCAAGGCCTTCAGATAATCAAAACATGAGAACAATGATTGGAGACTCAAGCTAATACTGTCACAGTGGCCACCACCACCCTGAATTTTCACAGGAACTCGTGTGTAAATTGCAGCTGGATGATCGTCAGTGGCGAGATATTATTCTCTAATCCTTCTCTCTACCAATTGATAGAACATCTAACTGACAGGCTGAAAAATTAATGACCAAGAGAGCAATAAGAGGGCATTGCTTCGATTAAGCATGTACTCCCTCCGTCCGGAAATATTTGTCTTAGAAATGGTTGTATCTAGACTTATTTTAGTTATAGATGCATCCATTTTCAACCATTTGTAAGACAAGTATTTTCGGACGGAGGGAGTACATATTGATCATGCGCTCACCCTACCAGGCTCATTTAAGTTTTAACTGGTAAAGATATATATCCTGTTCATGCACAGCACTTTACCCAAGCCTTGAAGACTGTCACATTGGCCACTACGCCTAATTTTCACTGGAATTCATGTGTGAATTGCAGCTGAATAATCCTAGTTAACTAAGCAGTGATACAAGACATACAATGCCACATTATCTTCTACACTAAAATACATTCTCGAAGGAATCCGCGTGTGAATTGCAGTGAGGAGATGATCGAATCCGTTGGAGAAGAGGAAATGAGATAACATAAACAGTCTGTTGTGGGGCGGCGCGGGTGGGGTTAGGGTTACCTCCTCGTAGCGCTGGATGAGGGCGAGGCGCTCCTCCTCAGACATGTCGGGGCGGAGCACGACCATGGTCTCGTACTGGCGGAGGCCCGGAGGGCAGGGCGGCATCTCGCGCTCCTCCAGCGCCATCGCCGCCTCCGAGGCCGACATCCCGCCGAAACCGGAGGACGACCCGTCCTCGTCCCCGACCTCCTCGTCGTCGCGGCCGCGGGTGCGGGTCGCGGACGCCGCGCCCCCGTAGAAGCTCGCGGCGTACCCCGTCGAGAACGCGCGGGCGGCGCGTAGGAGGCGGCTGGGCGCGGGGCTGGCGGAGGGGAGGCCGTGGCGCGGGGCGAAGGCCGCGGCGGAGGAGGAGACGGAGACGGAGAGCGCCATGGGCGGCGGCATTGGAGAGGGAGTGGGGAGGAGGGCAGTGCGGGAAGTGGAGTCCCGTGGATAGATAAGGATAGGGGCAAATCGGCGCCCACACTGCGGCGTGCACATGGATTCAAATGACTGTTTCTTTTCAAATCTCACCCCACTGATTTTCGAAAGTCCCATTTGAATTTTGAACAACGATTATGGGTGGTCGGGAGCGACCCGATGTTTTTTCTTGCAAAAATGTTCTACATAGTATACTTGATGGAGTCAAATGCCGCAGATCCCGGTAGGGGTCCTCTGGTAGCCTTGGTGCGATGGTAACATAGGCACATGATTTTACCCAGCTCCGGGCTATGTTGAAGAGATAATACTCTACGTCTGCTTTGGTTGTATTGATTTCGAGGGAGTATACATTACAGATTGATCTACCGCGAGATCTATGTGTGCATCAGGTGTCGTCTACAGGCCTCACCCCTCGGTTTATACAGATACCGGGGTGTACATAGGTCGGTTATATTTAGGGGAATCGTGGTGCAGACGACCTTTAAGTCTTGGAGTAAGTGCCAAATCTTTGAAAACATCCCATCTTTGGCGCTTCTAAGCCCGACGAATCATGGCCCACTGACAAATTATCTTGTGGGGTGGGGGGTGGGGGTGGGGGGGTGGGGTGGGGTCCTTGACCTAGCCCATACGCCTGGGAGACGGAAGGATACTATCAATACTTTTCACTATATTATGATATCCTAAAAACAAACTAAAATATCATGCACTACGGATATTGCCTAGTGCAGAAATTGTCTCGTGGATTTCAGTCGAATTATTTAATTAATTCAAAGTGTTTGATAGAAATAAACGAAGTTCTAAGTTACAACACCATTGTGATTGTTCCTACCTGATAGAGGGAAGAGGCATCTGAAGGAAATATGCCCTAGAGGCAATAATAAAGTTATTATTTATTTCCTTATATCATGATAAATGTTTATTATTCATGCTAGAATTGTATTAACCGGAAACATAATACATGTGTGAATACATAGACAAACATAGTGTCACTAGTATGCCTCTAGTTGACTAGCTTGTTTATCAAAGATGGTTATGTTTCCTAGCCATGGACAAAAGAGTTGTCATTTGATTAACGGGATCACATCATTGGGAGAATGATGTGATTGACTTAACCCATTCCGTTAGCTTAGCACTTGATCGTTTAGTATGTTGCTATTGCTTTCTTCATGACTTATACATGTTCCTGTAACTATGAGATTATGCAACTCCCGTTTACCGGAGGAACACTTTGGGTGCTACCAAACGTCACAACGTAATTGGGTGATTATAAAGGAGTACTACAGGTGTCTCCAAAGGTACATGTTGGGTTGGCGTATTTCGAGATTAGGTTTTGTCACTCCGATTGTCGGAGAGGTATCTCTGGGCCCTCTCGGTAATGCACATCACTATAAGCCTTGCAAGCAATGTAACTAATGAGTTAGTTACGGAATGATGCATTACGTAACGAGTAAAGAGACTTGCCAGTAACGAGATTGAACTAGGTATTGGATACCGACGATCGAATCTCGGGCAAGTAACATACCAATGACAAAGGGAACAACGTATGTTGTTATGCGGTTTGACCGATAAAGATCTTTGTAGAATATGTGGGAGCCAATATGAGCATCCAGGTTCCGCTATTGGTTATTGACCGAGAATAGTTCTAGGTCATGTCTACATTGTTCACGAACCCGTAGGGTCCGCACGCTTAAGGTTTCGATGACAGTTATATTATGAGTTTATGAGTTTTGATGTACCGAAGGAGTTCGGAGTCCCGGATGAGATCGGGGACATGACGAGGAGTCTCGAAATGGTCGAGACGTAAAGATCGATATATTGGACGTCTATATTCGGAGTTCGGAAAGGTTTCGAGTGATTCGGGTATTTTTCGGAGTACCGGAGAGTTACAGGAATTCGCCGGGGAGTATATGGGCCTTATTGGGCCATACGGGAATAGAGGAGAGAGGCCAAAAGGAAGGAGGCCTGCGCCCCCCCTCTGGTCCGAATTGGACAAGGGGGCCGGCCCCCTTTTCCTTCTCCCTCTCCTCCTCTTTTCTTCTCCAACAAGGAAAGGAGGAGTCCTACTCCCGGTGGGAGTAGGACTCCCCCCTTGGTGCGCCTCCTCCATAGGCCGGCCGCCTCCCGCCTTGCTCCTATATATATGGGGGCAGGGGGCACCCCAAAGACACAACAACAATTGATCCTTGAGATCTATTAGCCATGTGCGGTGCCCCCCTCCACCATAGTCCTCCTCGATAATATTGTAGCGGTGCTTAGGCGAAGCCCTGCGACGGTTGAACATCAAGATCGTCACCACGCCGTCGTGCTGACGGAACTCTCCCTCGACACTCGGCTGGATCGGAGTTCGAGGGACGTCATCGAGCGGAACGTGTGCTAGAACTTGGAGGTACCGTAGTTTCGGTGCTTGATCGGTCGGGCCGTGAAGACGTACGACTACATCAACCGCGTTGTTCTAACGCTTCCGCTTTCGGTCTACAAGGGTATGTAGATTACACTCTCCCCTCTTGTTGCTATGCATCACCATGATCTTGCGTGTGCGTAGGATTTTTTTTTTTGAAATTACTACGTTCCCCAACAGTGGCATCCGAGCCAGGTTTTATGCGTAGATGTCATATGCACGAGTAGAACACAAGTGAGTTGCGGGCGATACAAGTCATACTGCTTACCAGCATGTCATACTTTGGCTCAGCGGTATTGTGAGATGAAGCGGCCCAGACCGACATTACGCGTACGCTTACGCGAGACTGGTTTCACCGTTACAAGCACTCGTGCTTAAAGGTGACTGGCGGGTGTCTGTCTCTCTCACTTTAGCTGAACCGAGTATGGCTACGCCCGGTCCTTGCGAAGGTTAAAACAGCATTAACTTGACGAACTATCGTTGTGGTTTTGATGCGTAGGTAAGAACGGTTCTTGCTAAGCCCGTAGCAGCCACGTAAAATTTGCAACAACAAATTAGAGGACGTCTAACTTGTTTTTGCAGGGCATGTTGTGATGTGATATGATCAAGACGTGATGCTATATTTTATTGTATGAGATGATCATGTTTTGTAACCGAAGTTATCGGCAACTGGCAGGAGCCATATGGTTGTCGCTTTATTGTATGAAATGCAAACGCCCTGTAATTGCTTTACTTTATCACTAAGCGGTAGCAATAGTTGTAGAAGCAATAGATGGCGTAACGATAACGATGCTATGATGGAGATCAAGGTGTCGCGCCGGTGACGATGGTGATCACGACGGTGCTTCGAAGATGGAGATCACAAGCACAAGATGATGATGGCCATATCATATCACTTATATTGATTGCATATGATGTTTATCCTTTATGCATCTTATCTTGCTTTGATTGACGGTAGCATTTTAAGATGATCTCTCACTAAAATTATCAAGAAGTGTTCTCCCTGAGTATGCACCGTTGCGAAAGTTCTTCGTGCTGAGACACCACGTGATGATCGGGTGTGATAGGCTCTACGTTCAAATACAACGGGTGCAAAACAGTTGCACACGCGGAATACTCAGGTTAAACTTGACGAGCCTAGCATATAACAGATATGGCCTCGGAACACGGAGACCGAAAGGTCGAGCGTGAATCATATAGTAGATATGATCAACATATTGATGTTCACCGTTGAAACTACTCCATCTCACGTGATGATCGGACATGGTGTAGTTGACATGGATCACGTAATCACTTAGAGGATTAGAGGGATGTCTTTCTAAGTGGGAGTTCTTAAGTAATATGATTATTTGAACTTTAAATTTATCATGAACTTAGTCCTGGTAGTATTTTGCAAATTATGTTGTAGATCAATAGCTCGTGTTGTTGCTTCCCTATATTTTTTGCTTCCCTATGTTTTTATATGTGTTCCTAGAGAAAAACTAAGTTGAAAAGATGTTAGTAGCAATGATGCGGACTTGGTCCGTGATCTGAGGTTTATCCTCATTGCTGCACAGAAGAATTATGTCCTTGATGCACCGCTAGGTGACAGACCTATTGCAGGAGCAGGTGCAGACGTTATGAACGTTTGGCTAGCTCAATATGATGACTACTTGATAGTTTTGTGCACCATGCTTTATGGCTTAGAACCGGGACTACAAAAACGTTTTTGAAACGTCACAGAACATATAAGATGTTTCAAGAGATGAAATTGGTATTTCAGACTCATGCCCATGTCAAGAGGTATGAGACCTTTGACAAATACTTCGCCTAAAAGATGGAGGAGAATTGCTCAACTAGTGAGCAAGTACTTAGATTGTCTGAGTACTACAATCGCTTGAATCAAGTGGAAGTTAATCTTCCAGATAAGATAGTGATTGGCAGAGTTCTCTAGTCACCATTACCAAGTTACTGGAACTTCGTGATGAACTATAATGCAAGGGATGACGAAAATGATTCCCAAGCTCTTCGTGATGCTGAAATCGACGAAGGTAGAAATCAAGAAAAGAGCATCAAGTGTTGATGATTGACAAGACCACTAGTTTCAAGAAAAGGGCAAAGGGAAAGAAAGGGAACTTCAACTAGAATGACAAGCAAGTTGTCACTCCCACAAAGAAGCCCAAAGCTGAACCAAAGCCTGAAACTGAGTGCTTACACTGCAAAGGAAATTGTCACTGGAAACGGAAATACCCTGAATATTTGGTGGATAAGAAGGATGGCAAACTGAACAAGGGTATATTTGATATACAGGTTATTGATGTGTACCTTACTAGTGTTTATAGTAACCCCTGAGTATTTGATACTTGTTCGGTTGCTAAGATTAGTAACTCGAAACATGAGTTACAGAATAAACAGAAACTAGTTGAGGGTGAAGTGATGATGTGTGTTGGAAGTAGTTCCAAGACTGATATGATCATCATCGCACACTCCCTATACTTTCGGGATTAGTGTTAAACCTAAATAAATGTTATTTGGCATTTGCGTTGAACATGAATATGATTTGATCATGTTTATTGCGATACGGTTATTCATTTAAAGTCAAAGAATAATTGTTGTTCTGTTTACATGAATAAAACCTTCGATGGTCATACACCCAATGAAAATAGTTTGTTGGATCTCGATCGTAGTGATACACATATTCATAATATTGATGCCAAAAGATGCAAAGTTAATAATGATAGTGCAACTTATTTGTGGCACTGCCATTTGGATCATATCGGTGTAAAATGCATGAAGAAACTCCATAAAGATGGATTTTCGGAATCACTTGGTTATGAATCATTTGATGCTTGCGAACCGTGCCTTTTGGGCAAGATGACTAAAACTCCGTTCTCCGGAACAATGGAACGAGCTACTGACTTATTGGAAATAATACATACCGATGTATGCGATCCGATGAGTGTTAAGGCTCGTGGCAAGTATCGTTATTTTCTAACCTTCACAGATGATTTGAGTAGATATGGGTATATCTACTTGATGAAACATAAGTCTGAAATTGTTGAAAAGTTCAAAGAATTTCAGAGTGAAGTGGAAAAATCATCGTAACAAGAAAAATAAAGTTTCTACAATCTGATCGTGGAGACGAATATTTGAGTTATGAGTTTGGTCTTCATTTGAAACAATGTGAAATAGTTTCGCAACTCACGCCATCTGGAACACCACAATGTAATGGTGTGTCCGAACATCGTAATCGTACTTTACTAGATATGGTGCGATCTATGATGTCTCTTATCGGTTTACCACTATCGTTTTGGGGTTATGCATTAGAGACAGCTGCATTCACGTTTAATAGGGCACCATCTAAATCCGTTGAGACGACACCGTATGAACTATGGTTTAGCAGTAAACCTAAGCTGTCGTTTCTTAAAGCTTGGAGTTGCTATGCTTATATGAAAAAGGTTTTCAACCTAATAAGCTCGAACCCAAATTGGAGAAGTGCGTCTTCATAGAATACCCAAAGGTAACTATTGGGTACACCTTCTATCACAGATTTGAAGGCAATTTATTCGTTGCTAAGATGGATCTTTTCTAGAAAAGGAGTTTCTCTCGAAAGAAGTGAGTGGGAGGAAAGTAGAACTTGATAAGGTAATTGTACCTTCTTCCAAATTGGAAAGTAGCTCATCACAGAAATCAGTTCCAGTGATGCCTACACCGATTAGTGAGGAAGTTAATGATGATGATCATGAAACTTCGGATCAAGTTACTACAGAAACTCGTAGGTCTTCGAGAGTATGGTCCGCACCAGAGTGGTACGGTAATCCTGTTCTGGAAGTCATGTTACTAGACCATGATGAACCTATGAACTATGAGGAAGCGATGATGAGCCCAGATTCCACGAAATGGCTTGAGGCCATAAAATCTGAGATATGATCCATGTATGAGAACAAAGTATGGACTTTGATTGACTTGCTCGATGATCAGCAAGCCATGTTAAATAAATGGATCTTCAAGAGGAAGACGGACACTGATAGTAGTGTTACTATCTACTAAGCTCGACTTGTTGCGAAAGGTTTTCAACAAGTTCAAGGTATTGAATATGATGAGTTTTTCTCACTCGTATCGAAGCTTAAGTCTGTCTGAATCATGTTAGCAATTGCCACATTTTATGAAATCTGGCAAATGGATGTGAAAACTGCATTCCTTAATGGATTTATTAAAGAAGAGTTGTATATGATGCAACCAGAAAGTTTTTGTCAATCCTAAAGATGCTAACAAAGTGTGCAAGCTCTAGCAATCCATCAATGGACTGGTGCAAGCATCTCGGAGTTGGAATATACGCTTTGATGAGTTGATCAAAGCATACGGTTTTATACGGATTTTTGGAAAGACATGTATTTACAAGAAAGTGAGTGGGAGCACTACAGCATTTCTGATAAGTATATGTGAATGACATATTATTAATTGGAAATGATGTAGAATTTTCTGGAAAGCATAAAGGAGTGTTTGAAAGAAGTTTTTCAAAGAAAGACCTCGGTGAAGCTGCTTACACATTGAGCATCAAGATCTATATAGATAGATCAAGACTCTTGATAAGTTTTTCAATGGGTACATACCTTGATAAATTTTTTGAAGTAGTTCAAAATGGAACAGTCAAAGAAAGAGTTCTTGCCTGTGTTGCAAGGTGTGAAGTTGAGTAAGACTCAAAACCCGACTATGGCAGAAAATAGAAAGAGAATGAAAAGTCATTCCCTATGCCTCAGTCATAGGTTCTATAAAGTATGCTATGCTGTGAACCAGACCTATTGTATACCTTGCTCTGTGTTTGGCAATGGAATACAATTTTGATCCAATAGTAGATCACTGGACAGCGGTCAAGAATATCCTTAGTGAGGACCAAGGAAATACTTCTCGATTATGGAGGTCATAAAAGAGCCCGTTGTAAAAAGTTACATCGGTGTAAGCTTTTACACCGATCCAGATGACTCTAAGTCTCAATCTGGATACATATTGAAAGTGGGAGCAATTAGATAGAGTAGCTCCATGCAGAGCATTGTAGACATAGAATATTTGCAAAATACATACGGCTCTGAATGTGACAGACCCGTAGACTAAACTTCTCTCACGAGCAAAACATGATCATACCTTAGTACTCTTTGGGTGTTAATCACATAGCGATGTGAACTAGATTATTGACTCTAGTAAACCCTTCGGGTGTTGATCACATGATGATGTGAACTATGAGTGTTAATCATATACAGATATGAATATTGGTGTTAAATCACATGATGATGTGAACTAGATTATTGACTCTAGTGCAAGTGGGAGACTGAAGGAAATATGCCCTAGAGGCAATAATAAAGTTATTATTTATTTCCTTATATCATGATAAATGTTTATTATTCATGCTAGAATTGTATTAACCGGAAACATAATACATGTGTGAATACATAGAAAAACATAGTGTCACTAGTATGCCTCTACTTGACTAGCTCGTTTATCAAAGATGGTTATGTTTCCTAGCCATGGACAAAAGAGTTTTCATTTGATTAACGGGATCACATCATTGAGATAATGATGTGATTGACTTGACCCATTCCGTTAGCTTAGCACTTGATCGTTTAGTATGTTGCTATTGCTTTCTTCATGACTTATACATGTTCCTGTAACTATGAGATTATGCAACTCCCGTTTACCGGAGGAACACTTTGGGTGCTACCAAACGTCACAACATAACTGGGTGATTATAAAGGAGTACTACAGGTGTCTCCAAAGGTACATTTTGGGTTGGCGTATTTCGAGATTAGGTTTTGTCACTCCGATTGTCGGAGAGGTATCTCTGGGCCCTCTCGGTAATGCACATCACTATAAGCCTTGCAAGCAATATAACTAATGAGTTAGTTACGGAATGATGCATTACGTAACGAGTAAAGAGACTTGCCAGTAACGAGATTGAACTAGGTATTGGATACCGACGATCGAATCTCGGGCAAGTAACATACCAATGACAAAGGGAACAACATATGTTGTTATGCGGTTTGACCGATAAAGATCTTCGTAGAATATGTGGGAGCCAATATGAGCATCCAGGTTCCGCTATTGGTTATTGACTGAGAATAGTTCTAGGTCATGTCTACATTGTTCTCGAACCCGTAGGGTCCGCACGCTTAAGGTTTCGATGACAGTTATATTATGAGTTTATGAGTTTTGATGTACCGAAAGAGTTCGGAGTCCCGGATGAGATCGGGGACATGACGAGGAGTCTCGAAATGGTCGAGACGTAAAGATCGATATATTGGACGACTATATTCGGAGTTCAGAAAGGTTCCGAGTGATTCGGGTATTTTTCGGAGTACCGGAGAGTTACGGGAATTCGCCGGGGAGTATATGGGCCTTATTGGGCCATACGGGAATAGAGGAGAGAGGCCAAAAGGAAGGAGGCCTGCGCCCCCCCTCTGGTCCGAATTGGACAAGGGGGCCGGCCCCCTTTTCCTTCTCCCTCTCCTCCTCTTTTCTTCTCCAACAAGGAAAGGAGGAGTCCTACTCCCGGTGGGAGTAGGACTCCCCCCTTGGTGCGCCTCCTCCATAGGCCGGCCGCCTCCCCCCTTGCTCCTATATATATGGGGCAGGGGGCACCCCAAAGACACAACAACAATTGATCCTTGAGATCTATTAGCCGTGTGCGGTGCCCCCCTCCACCATTGTCCTCCTCGATAATATTGTAGCGGTGCTTAGGCGAAGCCCTGCGACGGTTGAACATCAAGATCGTCACCACGCCGTCGTGCTGACGGAACTCTCCCTCGACACTCGGCTGGATCGGAGTTCGAGGGACGTCATCGAGCTGAACGTGTGCTAGAACTCGGAGGTGCCGTAGTTTCGGTGCTTGATCGGTCAGGCCGTGAAGACGTATGACTACATCAACCGCGTTGTTCTAACGCTTCCGCTTTCGGTCTACAAGGGTATGTAGATTACACTCTCCCCTCTTGTTGCTATGCATCACCATGATCTTGCGTATGCGTAGGATTTTTTTTTGAAATTACTACGTTCCCCAATAGCATCGTCGCCTGACGGCCAAGGTGATGAAAGAGGCGGCGGTGAGGAAGTAGGCCATGTCACCGTTGTAGTGGGCAAACTGTCTTGAAGGACATGGAAATTTCATGGTTGCGTTGAGTGAAACTAACACCAATGGCCTCGAGGACATTGCCTTGTCAATGGCGGATGAAATCCAAGCGAGGAGACTATATAGTCCCAAAGTGGAGGAGATGGACCCACATATTATGAAGAAGCTAACAAGATCGGTGAACTACAAGGCTGAGGAGGGTGAGACTTTGGGAAATTCTTGGATGAGTATCTCCCTTGATGACACAATTGGAGTCGATCAAACCAAGGATTTTTTTGGAGAGAATTATTATGGAAGACTATACACACAATGTTCTGGTTCCCTCCAACCGCACACAAGGTTCCCTCGCTCAATGATGGAGTGTCATCCAACATGGTTGTAATCGGTGGCCCGATTGTGTTGACCAAGTGAACAACTCACCCCCGAGTGGATTGCCAACTATCGAGTATGTAGCCATCATCCAAGTTCTGTACGAGCAACGAAGCAAAAGGATTTAATGAGTGCTCACAATTACAAAAGATGTTCAAGATAGTATATTTATATGTGAAACCTCTCTTTCTTTATTACTTCCTATTAATTGCAACAATGACCAAAACTATGTTTGTCAACTCTCGACAATTTTTATTCATCATACTCTTTATATGTGAAGTCATTACTCTCCATAAAATCAATATATGATCTTTTTTTATTTATTTTTATTCTTTCTCTTATTTTTATTCCCTCAAGATCATATCAAGAAAGCAAAGCCCTTAACTCAAAACTACTCTTTATTATATAGCTCATGGACTCGATTACATAGATAGAGATCATAAAAAACTCAAAGCTGGATCATACTAAAACTTTATTCTACTAGATCAAGATATAACCAAAAGGAACGAACTAAGAAAAACGCTAAAAGTAAAGGTGTGATGGTGATATGATACCGGGGCACCTCCCCCAAGCTTGGCAGTTCCAAGGGGAGTGCCCATACCTAGGGCTGGACCAAAAGCTCGAAGCTCACAAGCTTAACGAGCGCTCGATAGTTCGACTCGTTAAGCTCGTGGCTCGCTTCTTAATGAACAGAGCCAATCATTGATTTCAGCTCGTTAAGCTTAATGAGCTTAACGAACAAGCTAACGAGTTTCACGAGTAGCTCGTTAAGCTCGTTAGTAACAACATAACACATATTTTCATCTTGCGTGACAAAAATTTCGTAGCATATCGGCTCATCCATTTAATCTAATCTACATAGGAGGCAACAAACTAGTGCATTTCCTTTTGTAGACCATGTACACACTTATCATGTAGACCATAACACGCCAAAATCACATGAACACACTTATCGTGTAGACCATAACATTCCAAAATCTATTAACGAGTGCTTGCGAGTGCTCACGAGCTTAACGAGCTTTAAACAAACTGAGCTGAGAAGGGTTTTCTGCTCATTAGTCTTAACGAGCTTAACGAACCGAGCCTTAACGAGCATGAGCTTAACGAGTTGAGCAGCTCGTTAATCCACCCCTATCCCTACCCATTTATTTATGTCTCTTTCTTCGGAGGTGGTGATGTGATATTCTTGGCGATGATGCCCCTTAGGATGCGATTCTCCTCCTCGAGCTTATCATTTTGCTGCTTAAGATCCATTATTTCCTTGTGAAGTTTACCCGTGATGGCTAGAGCTCCAATCACCCATGGATGTTTCATAGCCACGGGAGAAAAGGTAACACTCTTTTTCATATTTTCATAAGAGAGAAATCTAGCATTGGGAGGAATGACCGAATTTGGAATTGTTGAGCTTTGAAGTTCCCCAAACATGAATCCACCTTGATGACGAGAGGTAACTTCTTGATCCTCCTCCATGACATCCATCCTTTTCAAGTCAACCTCCACTTCTTCCTCCATTGATTGCCTGAAGTGGTCAGCTTCGCTATTTGCAGGGGGCGCACCCAGGTGGGTAGGGCGCGCCCTCCACCCTTGTGGTCTCCTCGTGTCTCTTTCGGACTACTTTTAATTTTCCTAATTTTTTATATATTCCAAAACGGAGAAAAATTGCTATTAGAACAGTTTTGGAGTCGGTTTACTTACCATATCACATACCTATTCTTTTTCAGAGTCTGTAACATTCTAGAAAGTATCCCTTATGTACTCCTCCAGTGTTATGGTATTAATTATATTTGTCTCAACATTTATGGGAGTACCTGAGATATAATGTTTGATTCTTTGACCGTTTACCACCTTCGGATTTATGCCTTCGGCGTTGTTGATTTTGATGGCACCGGAATGATAGACCTCCTAGATAATGTAAGGACCTACCCATTTAGAGAGAAGCTTTCCTGCAAAAGATCTTAAACGAGAGTTGTATAGCAAAACATGATCACCTACATTAAACTCACGCTTTTGTATCCTTTTTTCATGCCATCTTTTAACTTTTTCTTTAAACAACTTGGCATTCTCATAGGCTTGGGTTCTCCATTCATCAAGCGAGCTTATGTCAAATAACCTCTTCTCACCGGCAAGTTCGAAATCATAGTTGAGCTCTTTGATTGCCCAATAAGCTTTATGTTCTAGTTCAAGGGGTAAGTGACAAGCCTTTCCATAAACCATTTTATATGGAGACATACCCATAGGGTTTTTATAAGCAGTTCTATAAGCCCATAATGCATCATCAAGTTTCTTAGACCAATTCTTTCTAGATCTATTAACAGTCTTTTGCAAAATCAATTTAATCTCTCTATTGCTCAATTCTACTTGACCGCTAGACTGAGGATGATATGGAGATGTGATTCTATGGTTGACATCATATTTATCAAGCATTTTACGGAAAGCACCATGAATAAAATGTGAACCACCATCAGTCATTAAATATCTAGGACTCCAAACCTTAAAAAAAATAACTTCTTTAAGCATTTTAATAGAGGTGTTATGATCAGCACTACTAGTTGGAATAGCTTCTACCCACTTAGTAATGTAATCAACATCAACTAGAATATGTGTATACCCATTAGAGGAAGGAAAAGTTCCCATATAATCAAAGCCCCAAACATCAAATGGTTCAATAACAAGTGAATAGTTCATAGGCATTTCCTGGCATCACTAATATTACCAATTCTCTGGCATTCATCACAAGACAAGACAAACTTACGAGCATCCTTGAAGAGAGTAGGCCAATAAAAACCAGATTGCAATACCTTGTGTCCAGTTCTATCTCCAACATGGTGTCCTCCGTAAGCCTTGGAGTGGAACTTGCGTAGGTTCTGTTCCTGTTCATGCTCAGGTACACAATGTCTAATAAAAACATCTACTCCTTCTTTATAAAGGTGTGGGTCATCCCAAAAGTAATGTCTTAAATCATAGAAAAACTTTTTCTTTTGCTGGTATGTGAAACTAGGTGGTATAAATTTAGCAACAATGTAATTAGCATAATCAACATACCATGGAGTATTACGTGAAGCATTTATGACAACTAATTGCTCATTAGGAAAGCTATCATCAATAGGCAGTGGGTCATCAAGAACATTTTCTAACCTAGACAAGTTGTCTGCAATGGGGTTCTCAGCACCCTTTCTATCAATAATATGCAAATCAAATTATTGTAGCAAGAGAACCCATCTAATAAGTCTAGGTTTAGCATCTTTCTTTTCCATAAAATATTTAATAGAAGCATGATCAGTGTGAACAGTTACTTTGGAATCAACAATATAAAGTCTGAACTTATCACAAGCAAAAACAACTGCTAAAAATTCCTTTTTAGTAGTAGCATAATTTCTATGGGCACTGTCTAGAGTTTTACTAGCATAATGAATAACATTCAATTTCTTATCAAGTCTTTGTCCTAAAACAACACCAACAACATAATCACTAGCATGACACATAGTTTCAAAGGGTAAATTCCAATAAGGTGTGAACAATAGGTGCAGAAATCAAGGCTTTCTTAAGTATTTCAAATGCTTCTACACAATCATCATCAAAAACAAAAGGAACATCTTTTTGCAAGAGATTAGTGAGAGGCCTAGAAATTTTAGAGGAGTCTTTAATAAACCTCCTATAGAAACCAACATGACCAAGGAAACTTCTTATACCTTTGATATCTCTAGGACAAGGCATCTTTTCAATAGCATCTACTTTAGCTTTATCAACTTCAATACCTATTTCAGAAATTTTATGCCCCAAGACAATGCCTGGATTAACCATAAAGTGGTACTTCTCCCAATTTAAGACGAGATTAGTTTCTTCACGTCTTTGCAAAACACGATCAAGGTTGCTTAAGCAATTATCAAAAGAAGTTTCATAAATAGAGAAATCATCCATGAAAACCTCAACAATCTTTTCACAAAAGTCAGAGAATATAGCAGTCATACATCTTTGAAAGGTAGCAGGTGCATTGCATAAACCAAAAGGCATACGTCTATAAGAAAAAGTACCGAAAGGGCAAGTAAAGTGGTCTTTTCTTGGTCCTCTTTTGACATAGGTATTTTAGAGAAACCAGAATAACCATCTAAAAAGCAAAAATGTGTATGTTTGGACAGTCTTTCTAGCATTTTATCAATAAAAGGTAGAGGGTAATGATCTTTTCTAGTAGCTTTATTTAATTTGCGAAAATCAATTACCATTCTATAACCTGTAACAATTCTTTGAGGGATCAATTCATTCTTATCATTAGGGACAATAGTAATACCTCCCTTATTAGGGACACAATGAACATGACTTACCCATCTACTATCAGCAATAGGATAAATTATACCTACCTCCAGAAGCTTTAGTATTTCATTTCTTACCACTTCTTTCATCTTAGGATTTAACCGTCTTTGATGATCAAGAACTGATTTAGCATCAGGCTCCAAATTAATTTTGTGCTGACATAGAGTGGGACTAATGCCCTTAAGATCATCAAGGGTATATCCAATAGCGGCACAATGTTTTTTCAGAGTTTTCAATGACTTCTTTTCTTCATGCTTTGAAAGGTTAGCGCTAATAATAACATGGTATATCTTCTTTTCATCAAGGTTAGCACTAATTAATTTTGCATTTCTGTCCCTAACTCGAACCACCTAATCAGATATACCCCTAATTCGAAAGCCTGCTCAAATTTGCCCCTCCGCCGTTAGGTGCCCTTATAGAAATGCCCTTCTGCGTCGTTACCGTCCAGTCAAACAGTTTTGACCGTCCTGAAAAAATAGCAAAAAAATCTAAAATTTTGTGAGATCGAAGATACTCATGTGCCCAAGGTGTGTGCAAATTTTCGTGCTATTTGGACATTCACGGAGCTTGTGGCAAGGAAAAACAGTTAATCTGCACGCTTGTGAAAAGAAAATTTGAAATAAAATAGCAAGAAACTTTAAAAAAATGTGAATTTTTTTGGCATCGAAGTGGCTTGGGTGCACAAGGTGCTTGCAAGTTTTTGTGATCAAATGACATGCGAGGAGCTCTAGCAAGAAAAAACAAAATAGTCATTTTTTCCCAAGTTTTTTCCCGAGCCAAATTTTGTTTTTTTTTTCTCCACAAGCCCCTCCAATGTCCAAACACAACAAAAATTTGCACGCAGCTTGCATACCCGATCCTCTTTGATGCCAAAAAATTTCATATTTTTTTTGAATTTTCTTGCTATTTTTTGAATTTACTGTTCACAGGTTTACATATTTATTGTTTTTCCTCTAACACGAGCTCCTAGAATGTACAAACAGCACGAAACTTTGCATGCACCTTGTGAACCTGAGTATCTTTGATTCCACAAATTTTTAGATTTTTTAGATTTTTTTGCTATTTTTTTCAGGACGGTCAAAGCCCTTTGACCTACTTTGACTTGCTTTGACCGCACGGTAACGACACAAAAGGGTATTTCTGTAAGTGCACCTAACGGCGGAGGGGCAAATTTGAGCAGGCTTTGAAATTAGGGGTAAATCTAAGAGTGGGCGCAAATTAGGGGCATAGATGTAAATGTCCCTTCAAAGTATCAGGTAATTGTTTAAGCTCAAAGACGGGATCACCCTTGGGTGGAGGAGAATCCCCAAGGATTTCAACAGGCAAATTGTGTTTCAAAACAGGCCCTTGATTAAAGGGTATTTCATCTAATTCCTTTCTTTCATTCATAAACATATCATTTTCATGGTCTAGCAAAAGTTGTATGTTGATAGGACTATGCATTGGAGGGCAAGGGTGACAAATGCTTCTTCCTACCATAGAAATTGATGCATACGGGATTGAAGGGGGACGAATATATATCTTAATGCTATGATTGGGGTTTACCTTAATGAAAGTTAGTAGTTGAGGATGCTTGCTAATAGTTCCAATCATAAGTGCATAGAATTCCAAGTAAGGGACGACATGCTAGTAGTGGCCTCTCCCACATAAAACCTTGCTATCGGTCTAGTACACTACAAAAAAATACACTTCCATGATGATACGTGTTTGTCACAGTAGGTCGCGTTTTCTGTCATGCATGTACATCCATGACGATTTTATGACAGAATCAAGATAGTCATACCTGTGCTGTCGTAGAAGTGTTCCATGACATTACCAAAATTATCATCACGAAAGTGTCCACTTCCATGACGATAAATCGCGCGTCATAGAAGTGCTTTCGTCAAGGGTGACCGACACGTGGCATCCTCCGTAATAGAATGCCGTTAAGCTATCGGGTCGGGTTTTGAATCCGATAACCCGTTAACAGCCCAGACCAATGGGGATTTTCCACCTGTAAAATCATCATTGGCTGGAGGAAACATGTGTCGGCTCATCGTTGGGACAGATGTCATCCACTCATTGGACAGAAGGTGCCTATGATACGTCGACACGTGGCGCGGCCAAATAGAGGCCATTCCTATGAAAAGGCTGGCCCGTTTGACTTGGTCAAAAGGTGGCGGACCGGCCCATGGAAAGCCTGTTCACGGCCTGTTCGCATATAGCCCATTTACAGCCCGCTAACCCAAAGCCCGTTACACCCTATCCGAATTAGGCCCAGTAGCATCATTTGGGCCATCCAATATGAGCCCGTTTTCACTTCTGGCCCATGTATGGCCCATGACGTCTTTCTGCTCATATGAGGCCCTTTGTAACTCTTGGCCCATTAACGACCCGTGGTGAAACTGGCCCGCAATGAACAGCGTATCACTTTATACCCATTAACGGCCCGTGCTGAAACTGGCTCGTAATGAACAGTGTATCACTTTATACCCATTAACGACCCATTATTTCGTTGGGCCGTTTCCAGCCCATGTTATCTTTCGGCCTTCTAGGAGCCCATCTATTATTGGGCTCATTTCCAGCATTCGTTTACTTACGACCCGTTACTGTCATTTTCTGCTTGTGGGCTAAATTCAACCCGAGGTTACAGTCGGCCCGTTTGTGGCCCGTTAATACATTGGGCCGTTTTCATAGCGTCATCAAATACGGCCGATTAATGACGGCCCGTTATGGTCGGCCCATGAACAGACGATTCCAACTCTATCCCGTTTACGGCCATAATGCGGTCTATTATTGGCCCATGTTTGGCCAACCGATGATATGGCCTGTACAAGGCCCATTCATGATACGGCCCGTAGAAGGCCCATTGTGTCTACGACCCGTATAAGGCCCATTGTTTCTATGACACGTAGAAGGCCCATTGTTTCTATGACCCGTAGGAGGGAAATGGTAACTACAGTAAATATGTAGCCCATGGTTATTGTGGCCTAGTTTTAAAAAATAGGTTATTGCGGCCACTAGCAAACCGCGGAAAAAGAACTGCACTGACTACAAGCAAAGAAATAAACATGACAATAAGGAAATAAATAAGCAAGCAACTTACGCTAGGCTATCACGGCTATTACACATATTACATCCACTGGGCATCAAAGTTCGCCACCAGTGCAAATATAGGGAACACAACAGCATATAAACGCCGCAGCAAAACAAGTCCAGAACTGAAACGACTTCAGAAGAGCTTAGGAAACAATATCCTGGGTACCCATAATGCTGGCAAGATGCTTAGGAAGCTTATTAACTTTCTCTTGTTTGGCGCTTAAGTCCTCCAGCACTTGCTGTTGCACCAGAAAGTATGCATCTGAATTCTGCAGGGACTTCCTCAGTCCTTCGGCTTCCAGTCACATAACATCTGATCAATGTCTTTCAACTTGAAGTTGAGACTCAAGAAGCCGAACTGATTCAGGCAACGAGTTTGAAGAGCTGGTGCCAACAGTAGTAGCCAGTAACTCAAACACTACATCAAGACAAAACTTTGGGGTTGTCTCAGTGTCTTCAATATAGTTTTTATCAACTTTCTTGGAGACCAATAGGGATGTTTCACTATCTTGAACCTTATCTGCATTACTTCCTTTACCATTGCATAACGGGGTACTCTTCTCCAATATTTTATCCGCGTTCTAAAAGAGAAACAAACAAACACATCATAGGTTTACAATGTAGTATATGAAACTCATTTTGGTAAACCAGTTCAGTAGTAAGGTGGACAGGATAACAACATGAAACAAACATATATCTACGTAGTATGGTCACTGTCGGTGTCAAAACCGGCGGATCTCGGGTAGGGGGTCCCGATCTATGCGTCAAGGCTGATGGTAACAGGAAGCAAGGGACACAGATGTTTACCCAGGTTCGGGCCCTCTCGATGGAGGTAAAACCCTACTTCCTGCTTGATTAATATTGAAGATATGGGTAGTACAAGAGTAGATCTACCACGAGATCTAGAGGCTAAACCCTAAGAGCTAGCTTATGATGGTATGATTGTAATTGTGATCGGCCTTCTAAGGACCAACCTCTCCGGTTTATATAGACACCGGAGAGGGCTAGGGTGTTGGAAATATGCCCTAGAGGCAATAATAAATTAGTTATTATTATTATATATTTCCTTGTTCATGATAATCGTTTATTATCCATGCTATAATTGTATTGAAAGGAAACTCAGATACATGTGTGGATACATAGACAACACCATGTCCCTAGTAAGCCTCTGTTGACTAGCTCGTTGATCAATAGATGGTTACGGTTTCCTAACCATGGACATTGGATGTCATTGATAACGGGATCACATCATTAGGAGAATGATGTGATAGACAAGACCCAATCCTAAGCCTAGCACAAAGATCGTAGTTCGTATGCTAAAGCTTTTCTAATGTCAAGTATCATTTCCTTAGACCATGAGATTGTGCAACTCCCGGATACCGTAGGAATGCTTTGGGTGTACCAAACGTCACAATGTAACTGGGTGGCTATAAAGGTGCATTACAGGTATCTCCGAAAGTGTCTGTTGGGTTGGCACGAATCGAGACTGGGATTTGTCACTCCGTGTAAACGGAGAGGTATCTCTGGGCCCACTCGGTAGGACATTATCATAATGTGCACAATTTGACCAAGGGGTTGATCACGGGATGATGTGTTACGGAAACGAGTAAAGAGACTTGCCGGTAACGAGATTGAACAAGGTATCGGTATACCGACGATCGAATCTCGGGCAAGTACAATACCGCTAGACAAAGGGAATTGTATACGGGATCGATTGAGTCCTTGACATCGTGGTTCATCCGATGAGATCATCGTGGAACATGTGGGAGCCAACATGGGTATCCATATCCCGCTGTTGGTTATTGACCGGAGAACGTCTCGGTCATGTCTGCATGATTCCCGAACCCGTAGGGTCTACACACTTAAGGTTCGATGACGCTAGGGTTATAAAGGAAGTTTGTATGTGGTTACCGAATGTTGTTCGGAGTCCCGAATGAGATCCCGGACGTCACGAGGAGTTCCGAAATAGTCCGGAGGTGAAGATTTATATATGCGAAGTCCTGTTTTGGTTACCAGAAAAGTTTCGGGTTTTATCGGTAACGTACCGGGACCACCGGGAGGGTCCCGGGGGTCCACCAAGTGGGGCCACCGGCCCCGGAGGCTTGCATGGGCCTAGAGTGGAAAGGGACCAGCCCCAGAGTGGGCTGGTGCACCTCCCACCCTTGCCCAAGGCGCAGCTAGGAGGGGAGAGGGGAAACCCTAGGCGCAGATGGGCCTATAGGCCCACCCTAGGGCGCGCCCCCTCTCTCCCCCTCTTGGCCGCCCCTCCAAGTCCCATCTAGGGCTGGACGCCGCCCCCTAGGGGTGGAAACCTAGGTGGGGGCGCAGCCCCCTCTCCCCCTATATATAGTAGAGGCATTGGAGCAGCCCAAGACATGAGTTCCTTCTCCTGTTGGCGCAGCCCTACCTCTCTTTCTCCTCATATCTCGCGGTGCTTGGCGAAGCCCTACAGGATTGCCACGCTCCTCCATCACCACCACGCCGTTGTGCTGCTGCTGGATGGAGTCTTCCTCAACCTCTCCCTCTCCCTTGCTGGATCAAGGCGTGGGAGATGTCACCGGGCTGCACGTGTGTTGAACGCGGAGGTGCCGTCCGTTCGGCACTAGGATCTCCGGTGACTTGGATCATGACGAGTACAACTCCTTCAACCCCGTTCTCTTGAACGCTTCCGCTTAGCGATCTACAAGGGTATGTAGATGCACTCTCCTCCCCCTCCTTGCTGGTTTCTCCTTAGATAGATCTTGGTGACACGTAGGAAAATTTTGAATTTCTGCTACGTTCCCCAACAGTGGCATCATGAGCCAGGTCTAGTGCGTAGATTCTTTGCACGAGTAGAACACAAAGTAGTTGTGGGCGTTGATTTTGTTCAATATGCTTACCGTTACTAGTCCAATCTTTTTTCGACGGTATTGTGGGATGAAGCGGCCCGGACCGACCTTACACGTACTCTTACATGAGACAGGTTCCACTGACTGACATGCACTTGGTGCATAAGGTGGCTAGCGGGTGCCAGTCTCTCCCACTTTAGTCGAAACGGATTCGATGAAAAGGGTCCTTATGAAGGGTAAATAGCAATTGGCATATCACGTTGTGGTTTTGCGTAGGTAAGAAACGTTCTTGCTAGAAACCCATAGCAGCCACGTAAAACATGCAAACAACAATTAGAGGACGTCTAACTTGTTTTTGTAGGGTATGCTATGTGATGTGATATGGCCAAGAAGAATGTGATGAATGATATGTGATGTATGAGATTGATCATGTTCTTGTAATAGGATTCACGACTTGCATGTCGATGAGTATGACAACCGGCAGGAGCCATAGGAGTTGTCTTTATTTATTGTATGACCTGCGTGTCATTGAACAACGCCATGTAATTACTTTACTTTATTGCTAACCGGTAGCCATAGTAGTAGAAGTAATAGTTGGCGAGACAACTTCATGAAGACACGATGATGAAGATCATGATGATGGAGATCATGGTGTCATGCCGGTGACGATGATGATCATGGAGCCCCGAAGATGGAGATCAAAAGGAGCAAAATGATATTGGCCATATCATGTCACTATTTGATTGCATGTGATGTTTATCATGTTTATGCATCTTGTTTACTTAGGACGACGGTAGTAAATAAGATGATCCCTTACAACAATTTCAAGAAGTGTTCTCCCCTAACTGTGCACCGTTGCTACAGTTCGTCGCTTCTAAGCACCACGTGATGATCGGGTGTGATGGATTCTTACGTTCACATACAACGGGTGTAAGACAGTTTTACACAGCGAAAACACTTAGGGTTAACTTGACGAGCCTAGCATGTGCAGACATGGCCTCGGAACACAGAGACCGAAAGGTCGAGCATGAGTCGTATAGTAGATACGATCAACATGAAGATGTTCACCGATGATGACTAGTCCGTCTCACGTGATGATCGGACACGGCCTAGTTGACTCGGATCATGTGATCACTTAGATGACCAGAGGGATGTCTATCTAAGTGGGAGTTCATAAGATGAACTTAATTATCTTGAACATAGTCAAAAAGACCTTTTGCAAATTATGTCGTAGCTCGCGCTTTAGTTCTACTGTTTTAGATATGTTCCTAGAGAAAATATAGTTGAAAGTTAATAGTAGCGATTATGCGATCAGTAGAAAGCTTATGTCCTTAATGCACTGCTCAGTGTGCTGAACCCCAAACGTCGTTTGTGGATGTTGCGAACATCGGACATACACGTTTTGATAACTACGTGATAGTTCGGTTAAACGGTTTAGAGTTGAGGCACTAAAGACGTTTTCGAAACGTCACGGAACATATGAGATGTTTCGAGGGCTGAAATTGGGATTTCAGGCTCGTGCCCACGTCAAGAGGTATGAGACCTCCGACGATTTTCTTAGCCTGCAAACTAAGGGAGAAAAGCTCAATCGTTGAGCTTGTGCTCAGATTGTCTGAGTGCAACAATCACTTGAATCGAGTGGGAGTTGATCTTCCAGATGAGATAGTGATGTTTCCCCAAAGTCATTGCCACCGAGCTGCTAGAGCTTCGTGATGAACTATAACATATCAGGGATAAATAAGATGATCCTTGAGGTATTCACGATGTTTGACACCGCGAAAGTAGAAATCAAGAAGGAGCATCAATTGTTGATGGTTGGTGAAACCACTAGTTTCAAGAAGGGCAAGGGAACAAAGGGATACTTCATGAAACGGCAAATCAGCTGCTGCACCAATGAAGAAACCCGAGGTTGAACCCAAACCCGAGACTAAGTGCTTCTGTAATAAGGGGAACAACCACTGGAGCAGCATTACCCTAGATACTTGGTAGATGAGAAGGCTGGCAAGGTCGATAGAAGTATATTGGATATACATTATGTTAATGTGTACTTTACTAGTACTCCTAGTAGCACCAGGGTATTAGATACCGGTTCGGTTGCTAAGTGTTAGTAACTCGAAATAAAAGCTACGGAATAAACGGAGACTAGCTAAAGGTGAGCTGACGATATGTGTTGGAAGTTTTTTCCAAGCTAGATGTGATCAAGCATCGCACGCTCCCTCTACCATCAAGATTAGTATTAAACCTGAATGGTTTATTGAATCTCGATCGTAGTGATACACATTTTCATGCCAAAAGATATAAGATAGTAATGATAGTACCACTTACTTGTGGCACTGCCATGTAAGTCATATTGGTATAAAACGCATGAAGAAGCTCCATGTTGATGGATCTTTGGACTCACTCGTTTTTGAAAAGTTTGAGACATGCGAACCATGTCTATTGGTGTATATGCATGAAGAAACTCCATGCAGATGGATCGTTTGGACTCACTTGATTTTGAATCACTTGAGATATGCAAATCATACCACATGGGCAAGATGACTGAAAAGCCTCATTTTCAGTAAGATGGAACAAGATAGCAACTTGTTGGAAGTAACACATTTTGATGTGTGCAGTCCAATGAGTGCTGAGGCATGCAGTGAATATCGTTATGTTCTTACTTCACAGATGATTCGAGTAGATGTTGAGTATATTTACTTGATGAAACACAAGTCTGAATTATTGAATGGTTCAAGTAATTTCAGAGTGAAGTTGAAGATCATTGTGACAAGAGGATAAAATGTCTATGATATGATCATAGAGATGAGTATCTGAGTTACAAGCTTTGGCACGCAATTAAGACATTGTGGAAATTGTTTCACAATTAATACCGCCTGGAACACCATAGTGTGATGGTGTGTCCGAACATCATAGTTGCACCCTATTGGATATGGTGCGTACCATGATGTCTCTTATCGAATTACCACTATCATTCATGGGTTAGGCATTAGAGACAACCGCACTCACTTTAATAGGGCACCACGTAATTCCGTTGAGACGACACCGTTTGAACTATGGTTTGGAGAAACCTAAGTTGTCGTTTCTTAAAAGTTTGGGGCTGCGACGCTTATGTGAAAAAGTTTCAGGTTGATAAGCTCGAACCCAAAGCGGATAAAATGCATCTTCATAGGACACCCAAAACAGTTGGGTATACCTCCTAATTCAGATCCGAAAGCAATAGGGATTGTTTCTTGAATCGGGTCCTTTCTCGAGGAAAAGTTTGTCTCGAAGAATTGAGTGGGAGGATGGTGGAGACTTGATGAGGTTATTGAACCGTCACTTCAACTAGTGTGTAGCAGGGCATAGGAAGTTGTTCCTGTGGCACCTACACCAATTGAAGTAGAAGCTTATGATAGTGATCATGAAGTTTTGGATCAAGTCACTACCGTACCTCGTAGGGTGACAAGGATGCGTACCACTTCAGAGTGGCACAGTAATCCTGTCTTGAAGGTCATGTTGCTAGACAACAATGAACCTACGAGCTATGGAGAAGCGATGGTGGGTTGATCACGGGATGATGTGTTACGGAAACAAGTAAAGAGACTTGCCGGTAACGAGATTGAACAAGGTATCGGTATACCGACGATCGAATCTCGGGCAAGTACAATACCGCTAGACAAAGGGAATTGTATACGGGATCAATTGAGTCCTTGACATCGTGGTTCATCCGATGAGATCATCGTGGAACATGTGGGAGCCAACATGGGTATCCAGATCCCGCTGTTGGTTATTGACCGGAGAACGTCTCGGTCATGTCTGCATGATTCCCGAACCCGTAGGGTCTACACACTTAAGGTTCGATGACGCTAGGGTTATAAAGGAAGTTTGTATGTGGTTACCGAATGTTGTTCGGAGTCCCGGATGAGATCCCGAACGTCACGAGGAGTTCCGAAATAGTCCGGAGGTGAAGATTTATATATGGGAAGTCCTGTTTTGGTTACCGGAAAAGTTTCGGGTTTTATCGGTAACATACCGGGACCACCGGGAGGGTCCCGGGGGTCCACCAAGTGGGGCCACCGGCCCCGGAGGCTTGCATGGGCCTAGAGTGGAAAGGGACCAGCCCCAGAGTGGGCTGGTGCACCTCCCACCCTTGCCCAAGGCGCAGCTAGGAGGGGAGAGGGGAAACCCTAGGCGCAGATGGGCCTATAGGCCCACCCTAGGGCGCGCCCCCTCTCTCCCCCTCTTGGCCGCCCCCTCCAAGTCCCATCTAGGGCTGGACGCCGCCCCCTAGGGGTGGAAACCTAGGTGGGGGCGCAGCCCCCTCTCCCCCTATATATAGTAGAGGCATTGGAGCAGCCCAAGACATGAGTTCCTTCTCCTGTTGGCGCAGCCCTACCTCTCTTTCTCCTCATATCTCGCGGTGCTTGGCGAAGCCCTACAGGATTGCCACGCTCCTCCATCACCACCACGCCGTTGTGCTGCTGCTGGATGGAGTCTTCCTCAACCTCTCCCTCTCCCTTGCTGGATCAAGGCGTGGGAGATGTCACCGGGCTGCACGTGTGTTGAACGCGGAGGTGCCGTCCGTTCGGCACTAGGATCTCCGGTGACTTGGATCATGACGAGTACGACTCCTTCAACCCCGTTCTCTTGAACGCTTCCTCTTAGCGATCTACAAGGGTATGTAGATGCACTCTCCTCCCCCTCGTTGCTGGTTTCTCCTTAGATAGATCTTGGTGACACGTAGGAAAATTTTGAATTTCTGCTACGTTCCCCAACAGTGGCATCATGAGCCAGGTCTAGTGCGTAGATTCTTTGCACGAGTAGAACACAAAGTAGTTGTGGGCGTTGATTTTGTTCAATATGCTTACCGTTACTAGTCCAATCTTTTTTCGACGGTATTGTGGGATGAAGCGGCCCGGACCGACCTTACACGTACTCTTACATGAGACAGGTTCCACCGACTGACATGCACTTGGTGCATAAGGTGGCTAGCGGGTGCCAGTCTCTCCCACTTTAGTCGGAACGGATTCGATGAAAAGGGTCCTTATGAAGGGTAAATAGCAATTGGCATATCACGTTGTGGTTTTGCGTAGGTAAGAAACGTTCTTGCTAGAAACCCATAGCAGCCACGTAAAACATGCAAACAACAATTAGAGGACGTCTAACTTGTTTTTGTAGGGTATGCTATGTGATGTGATATGGCCAAGAAGAATGTGATGAATGATATGTGATGTATGAGATTGATCATGTTCTTGTAATAGGATTCACGACTTGCATGTCGATGAGTATGACAACCGGCAGGAGCCATAGGAGTTGTCTTTATTTATTGTATGACCTGCGTGTCATTGAACAACGCCATGTAATTACTTTAATTTATTGCTAACCGGTAGCCATAGTAGTAGAAGTAATAGTTGGCGAGACAACTTCATGAAGACACGATGATGGAGATCATGATGATGGAGATCATGGTGTCATGCCGGTGACGATGATGATCATGGAGCCCCGAAGATGGAGATCAAAAGGAGCAAAATGATATTGGCCATATCATGTCACTATTTGATTGCATGTGATGTTTATCATGCTTATGCATCTTATTTGCTTAGAACGACGGTAGTAAATAAGATGATCCCTTACAACAATTTCAAGAAGTGTTCTCCCCTAACTGTGCACCGTTGCTAAAGTTCGTCGCTTCTAAGCACCACGTGATGATCGGGTGTGATGGATTCTTACGTTCACATACAACGGGTGTAAGATAGATTTACACACGCGAAACACTTAGGGTTAACTTGACGAGCCTAGCATGTACAGACATGGCCTCGGAACATAGAGACCGAAAGGTCGAGCATGAGTCGTATAGTAGATACGATCAACATGAAGATGTTCACCGATGATGACTAGTCCGTCTCACGTGATGATCGGACACGGCCTAGTTGACTCGGATCATATAATCACTTAGATGACTAGAGGGATGTCTATCTGAGTGGGAGTTCATAAGATGAACTTAATTATCCTGAACATAGTCAAAAGATCTTTGCAAATTATGTCGTAAGCTCGCGTTTTAGTTCCACTATTTAGATATGTTCCTAGAGAAAATATAGTTGATAGTTGACAGTAGCGATTATGCAATCAGTAGAAGGCTTATGTCCTTAATGCACTGCTCGGTGTGCTGGACCTCGAATGTAGTCTATGGATGTTGCGAACATCTAACATACACGTTTTGATAACTACGTGATAGTTCAGTTAAATGGTTTAGAGTAGAGGCACCAAAGACGTTTTTGAAATGTCGCGGAACATATGAGATGTTTCAGGGCTGAAATTGGGATTTCAGGCTCGTGCCCACGTCAAGAGGTATAAGACCTCCGACGATTTTCCTAGCCTACAAACTAAGGGAGAAAAGCTCAATCATTGAGCTTGTGCTCAGATTGTCTGAGTGCAACAATCACTTGAATCGAGTGGGAGTTGATGTTCCAGATGAGATAGTGATGTTTCTCCAAAGTCATTGCCACCAAGCTGCTAGAGCTTCGTGATGAACTATAACATATCAGGGACAGATATGATGATCCTTGAGGTATTCGCGATGTTTGACACCGTGAAAGTAGAAATCAAGAAGGAGCATCAATTGTTGATGGTTGGTGAAACCACTAGTTTCAAGAAGGGCAAGGGCAAGAAGGGATACTTCATGAAACGACAAATCAGCTGCTGCTCTAGTGAAGAAACCCAAGGTTAAACCCAAACCCGAGACTAAGTGCTTCTGTAATAAGAGGAACAGCCACTGGAGCAGAATTACCCTAGATACTTGGTAGATGAGAAGGCTGGCAAGGTCGATAGAAGTATATTGGATATACATTAAGTTAATGTGTACTTTACTAGTACTCCTAGTAGCACCAGGGTATTAGATACCGGTTCGGTTGCTAAGTGTTAGTAACTCGAAATAAAAGAGCTACGGAATAAATGGAGACTAGCTAAAGGTGAGATGACGATATGTGTTGGAAGTGTTTCCAAGTTTGATGTGATCAAACATCGCACGCTCCCTCTACCATCAAGATTAGTATTAAACCTGAAAGGAATGGTTTATTGAATCTCGATCGTAGTGATACACATTTTCATGCCAAAAGATATGAGATAGTGATGATAGTACCACTTACTTGTGGCACTGCCATGTAAGTCATATTGGTGTAAAACGCATGATGAAGCTCCATGTTGATGGATCTTTAGACTCACTCGTTTTTGAAAAGTTTGAGACATGCAAACCATGTCTATTGGTGTATACGCATGAAGAAACTCCATGCAGATGGATCATTTGGACTCGCTTGATTTTGAATCACTTGAGATATGCAAATCATACCACATGGACAAGATGACTGAAAAGCCTCAGTTTCAGTAAGATGGAACTAGATAGCAACTTGTTGGAAGTAACACATTTTGATGTGTGTAGTCCAATGAGTGCTGAGGCATGCAGTGAATATCGTTATGTTCTTACTTCACAGATGATTCAAGTAGATGTTGTATATTTACTTGATGAAACACAAGTCTGAATTATTGAATGGTTCAAGTAATTTCAGAGTGAAGTTTAAGATCTTCGTGACAAGAGGATAGAATGTCTATGATATGATCATAGAGATGAATATCTGAGTTACGAGTTTTGGCACACAATTAAGACATTGTGGAAATTGTTTCACAACCAATACCGCCTGGAACACCATAGTGTGATGGTGTGTCCGAACATCATAGTTGCACCCTATTGGATATGGTGCGTGCCATGATGTCTCTTATCGAATTACCACTATCGTTCATGGGTTAGGCATTAGAGACAACCGCACTCACTTTAATAGGGTACCACGTAATTCCGTTGAGACGACACCGTTTGGAGAAACCTAAGTTGTCATTTCTCAAAAAGTTTGGGGCTGCGACGCTTATGTGAAAAAGTTTCAGGTTGATAAGCTCGAACCCAAAGCGGATAAAATGCATCTTCATAGGACACCCAAAACAGTTGGGTATACCTCCTAATTCAGATCCGAAAGCAATAGGGATTGTTTCTTGAATCGGGTCCTTTCTCGAGGAAAAGTTTGTCTCGAAGAATTGAGTGGGAGGATGGTGGAGACTTGATGAGGTTATTGAACCGTCACTTCAACTAGTGTGTAGCAGGGCATAGGAAGTTGTTCCTGTGGCACCTACACCAATTGAAGTAGAAGCTTATGATAGTGATCATGAAGTTTTGGATCAATTCACTACCGTACCTCGTAGGGTGACAAGGATGCGTACCACTTCAGAGTGGCACAGTAATCCTGTCTTGAAGGTCATGTTGCTAGACAACAATGAACCTACGAGCTATGGAGAAGCGATGGTGGGTTGATCACGGGATGATGTGTTACGGAAACAAGTAAAGAGACTTGCCGGTAACGAGATTGAACAAGGTATCGGTATACCGACGATCGAATCTCGGGCAAGTACAATACCGCTAGACAAAGGGAATTGTATACGGGATCAATTGAGTCCTTGACATCGTGGTTCATCCGATGAGATCATCGTGGAACATGTGGGAGCCAACATGGGTATCCAGATCCCGCTGTTGGTTATTGACCGGAGAACGTCTCGGTCATGTCTGCATGATTCCCGAACCCGTAGGGTCTACACACTTAAGGTTCGATGACGCTAGGGTTATAAAGGAAGTTTGTATGTGGTTACCGAATGTTGTTCGGAGTCCCGGATGAGATCCCGAACGTCACGAGGAGTTCCGAAATAGTCCGGAGGTGAAGATTTATATATGGGAAGTCCTGTTTTGGTCACCAGAAAAGTTTCGGGTTTTATCGGTAACGTACCGGGACCACCGGGAGGGTCCCGGGGGTCCACCAAGTGGGGCCACCGGCCCCGGAGGCTTGCATGGGCCTAGAGTGGAAAGGGACCAGCCCCAGAGTGGGCTGGTGCGCCTCCCACCCTTGCCCAAGGCGCAGCTAGGAGGGGAGAGGGGAAACCCTAGGCGCAGATGGGCCTATAGGCCCACCCTAGGGCGCGCCCCCTCTCTCCCCCTCTTGGCCGCCCCCTCCAAGTCCCATCTAGGGCTGGCCGCCGCCCCCTAGGGGTGGAAACCTAGGTGGGGGCGCAGCCCCCTCTCCCCCTATATATAGTAGAGGCATTGGAGCAGCCCAAGACATGAGTTCCTTCTCCTGTTGGCGCAGCCCTACCTCTCTTTCTCCTCATATCTCGCGGTGCTTGGCGAAGCCTTGCAGGATTGCCACGCTCCTCCATCACCACCACGCCGTTGTGCTGCTACTGGATGGAGTCTTCCTCAACCTCTCCCTCTCCCTTGCTGGATCAAGGCGTGGGAGACGTCACCGGGCTGCACGTGTGTTGAACGCGGAGGTGCCGTCCGTTCGGCACTAGGATCTCCGGTGATTTGGATCAGGACGAGTACGACTCCTTCAACCCCGTTCTCTTGAACGCTTCCTCTTAGCGATCTACAAGGGTATGTAGATGCACTCTCCTCCCCCTCGTTGCTGGTTTCTCCTTAGATAGATCTTGGTGACACGTAGGAAAATTTTGAATTTCTGCTACGTTCCCCAACATAGGGTTTACATGGAGTCGGTTACAAGGAAGGAAACATAATATCCGGATCACCAAGCTTGCCTTCCACGTAAAGGAGAGTCCCATCTGGACACGGGCCGAAGTCTTGAGTCTTGTATCTTCACGCTTCAATAGTCCGGACGTTGTACACAGTTCGGCTGTCCGGATACCCCCTAATCTAGGACTCCCTCAGTAGCCCCTGAACCAGGCTTCAATGACGATGAGTCCGGCGCGCAGTATTGTCTTCGGCATTGCAAGGCGGGTTCCATCTCCGAATACTCCAAAGTAGTCATCGAACACTTGAATCGTGTTCGGATCCACAAAATGATCTTTACACACCGCTGTAGAGAGAATGATATTTCACAAATGCAATCTGCTGGCAACTTTTTCTGATCACGTGACATGTTATTACTGTCGGATCATTATTCGAACCGTTTTCCCACAACCAGCTACGACGCATATTACGAGGCGGTTTCTGTGACACATCTTGTCAAAGCAGAGATCATGTCCCCTTATCACGGGATTCTCATCAATACAGGTATGGGTAATCCCACCACACCATAAATCGTGGCGCTTGGGAAGCAAGCGATTCCCAACGGGCAATGGGGAGGTGTACTGCTTTCGGCGCTTCTATAAAGGGATAAGATTTCCTCATTTTCGCCCACGCCTTCTTCCTCCTTTGCCCACTTTTGCACCCTCGAGATCCAGCGCCCAAGCCCAAGTCTCCTCCGCATAGCTAAACATGTCCGGAGCAGGAGGCAAGTGGGTGGCTTCCACCGTCAAGGAGAAGCGCATCACAAATCTTCGGGCGGCCGGATACTTGGCCGCGGACATAGCGCACCGGCTACCGGATGCCGGGCAGGCCATTCCGACCCCAGGACCCCACGAGAGGGTCGTATTCGTCGCCCACTTTGTCCGTGGACTGGGATTTCCACTCCATCCCTTCGTCCGCGGGCTCATGTTCTACTACGGGCTAGATTTCCATGATCTAGCCCCAAATTTCGTCCTCAATATCTCGGCGTTCATCGTCGTATGCGAGGCCTTCCTCCGCATCCGGCCTCACTTCGGCCTATGGCTGCAAACCTTCTGCGTGAAGCCGAAGGTTGTAAGCGGCCAACAAGCGGAGTGCGGAGGATCCATGTGGGCAAGATGCCTAACGTCACCTGGCTGGACGGTTCCTTTGCGGAGACCGTAAAAAGGTGGCAATCGGGGTGGTTCTACATCAACGAGCCGCGCGGCGCCAACTGGGCAGCGGCCCCCGAGTTCTGATCCGGAGCCCCCATGCGGCTCACCTCCTGGGAAAAGAAAGGCCTGTCCTGGGGCGATTCTACGGAGCTAACCGGACTCCAAACATGCACCAAAAGCATGAAGGACAAGAACATCAAGCTTGTCAACGTGATCCAGGTCATGCTCGGTCGTCTGATCCTGCCCCGCCAAAGGCGGGCATTCAATCTGTGGGACTTCATCCCGGCCGAACACCAGACGCTTCGGAAGCTCTACGACATGACGCACAAAGGCGCATGGAAGGTGCTGTTCAGGGCCTCTGAAGTGCCTCCTCCCACATCCGAGGACCGCGGGCTTCACGCTGCGCGGGCTCCTAGTCAGGTGAGTTCTCAGACTATCACCGGACCCGGTTTTTCCCAATATATTCATGGGAGAGCCTTAAGCAGTTATGCATACTTGCTTCAGGATTATGTGGAGACAGCGGAGCAGGTTTACTATTCGGCTCCGCTGCTAGAAGGCCCAACCGACGCTCTCCTGACGGAGATGCTGGTTTCGGCACCGTACAAGGTGCCGGAGAAGAAGGTCGAAAAGAAGCCCCCCTGGACCCGAAAGGGTCTCCGGCGTAAGGTTATGCAAGAAGCCTCGTCCGAAGACGACGAGGCACACTCCTCCCACGAAGGAGAGGAGGAAGAAGAAGAAGACGCCCCATCCGGAAGGGATGAGGGGCCTGGGGAGACGGACCAAGGGGCCGGAAAAGGCCCTCGGCGCAAGGCCATCATACCCCTGTCGTCTGATGACGACGAGACAGATTCCTCCTGCGGAGGCGGGGGGAACCAAGAAGAAACTCTACCTCCCCGCACTGGGGAGGAGAGAAAGAGAAAAGCTGCCCCGGAGGGGGAGGCTGGGGCGTCCAAGAAGGGAAAGGTATCCATTCCGGACTATTCTGCCACGGCCGCTCACAGCGAGGAGGGGTGGCTGCCCAGGGGGAAGCCCCCAGTGCGATCGTAAGTGTCCGCATTCTATCATGGTTTCACTTCATAGTTTGTGTATTTACAATGCCGAACATATATGCAGTCCGGCCAGGGCTCACCCCGAGGTATCTTCCTCCGGGTCCCTGAGCAATTCGGAGATGAATTCACTTCCGACAACCACTACTCCTCAGCCCGCGGATGACACGGAGGTGTTGTCCCGAAGGCTCCCAGAGCGGGGGGAGGTGACTCTGGAGACGCCCTGAGGCGGGATCCCAGATGTCGGACACGCGGGGTTCAAGAACCCCACGGATCGTGTCGATGAGAGCCGCAATAGGCCGGGCTCTCAGCCGAACACTGTCCTGGAACCTTCAATGGTTCCGAACTCAGGCGGACAACCCCTCGTTAGGGAGGGCGAGCCGTTTGTATCGAGGACTTCCGTTGCGCCTGAGGTGCCGGATTGTCTGCTGGAAGTGCTTCGCGGCGCTTCCATGGATGAAGAGCACCGTACTCTTATGAGTACGGTGATTCGGAAGGTTTCGTCCGCCAAGAGCGGACTAACCGAAGCTTGCACCAGCCTCCTAACAGGCTTTGAGGTAAGTAATGAATATGTGTAAAATTACCACCCGATAGGTAGTAGCCCCTGATACTCTGTTTGGTGTTCGGAAAGAAAAGCCAAACGGAGCGTCAATTATAATCTGCAGGAGTCTAATGATAAGTATTCTTGTGAATAAGCAGGCTGTGCTGCTTGCCGCTGCTTCCTGCACCACCGAGGTTGCCAAACTAAAGCGGGACCTGGAGCAGGCGCAAGGGGAGCTCGACCTCACGAAGAGGCAGCTCGAGGAGAATAAAGGTAAGCGATTCCCCGCTCTTATGTATTTAAAGATAGGCAGAATTGGTTAGTCTAACGCCAAAGCGTCGTGAATGTATAACAGGGGCCACCGCCGAAGTGGCATCCCTGAAGAAAGCGCTGTCCGAGGCCGAAGACAAGGCGGCCTCGGAATGTAAGGAGCGCGAAAAGCAAAGTGCTAGAGTGGGTGAGGTACAGCAAGAGCTCCGGGATCTCGGCAAGAAGTACGAGTCCGTGGAGCGTGATCTGAAGATGAAAGAGGCCGAGCTTGCAAAGGCCCTTGTGAGTGTAAAAGACGCCAAGGCCGAAGCCGAGAAGGCACATCAGGAGATCCAGGAGGCCAAAAAGATAGCAGCAGGTAAGAAGTTCTTTATGCAAAGCAAACATGTGGAGGATGCGTTTCTTTTACTTACTCGAAATTGGAGCTCTCCAGGGGCATTCGCAGATCTGCTATGCAGCGTATAAGACGCTGCAGAGTTCTACCGTGCCTAGGAGGGGAGCTCAACGGAGAAGCTGTTCTGGTCCCAGTATGCTGGGGCCGAACATCCGATGCCTCTGAGTGACCAACTGAAACAGTTGGTCGAACTCCATAGGGCGGCCGAACTGGCTATGAAAGATTTCATAGTCCGGATGTGGCCTGGTGAGCCCCTGTCGACTAGCTACTTCAGCTTGATCAAGCGGATGGTGAATGCTTGCCCGCGGCTCGAAGTCATCAAGCGATCTGTCTGCATTGAGGGTGCCCGCCGGGCCTTTGCTCGCGCGAAGGTGCATTGGGGGAAGCTGGATGCTGAGAAGCTGGTGAAGGGCGGGCCGCCAGAGGGTAAGGAGCATCGCCATCCCGATAAGTATTATGATGGTGTTATGAAGGGCGCCAGTCTCGTGGCCGATGACTCTACCAAGGACAAGATCTTTGACTAAATGTACCTCTGCCATTGTTGTAATTTAAAGACGAATTTACTTGTGCTATCTAGCACTGTTTGATTTAAAATATTACCTTCTGTGCGACTGTTTATAAAATTCTGAAAGTAGGCCAGTCGTCGGCTTCCGCCCCCACGTAACTAGTATTGGGGTGTTCGTGGAAAACCCGGACACTCTTTATCCAAGTGTTTGGTCCCTTAAGGAGGTGTCCGGTGCAGCGAACAAGGCAATCGGACTATGCGGCTTTATAACTTTCACTTAGCCATAGAAGTCTACAGTTTTAAATTTCGGCGAAGCCCCTAGAATCCGAAAGGCCGAATTGGGGCGCTATACACACCTAGATTGGACGAAGCCGATTTATCGCCTAAAGCGGAAAATCTTTAAGGATTTTAAGACCTCTCGAACAGCGACTAGCTCTCGCCACATCATGCTGGTCAGTTTTCGGCTTTCTCTACTGAGGTGCTCGTGCGGAAGAACCGGGACACAATCGCAGTAGTTCTCCCTGCGCTACCTTAGCCGATATAACGGAACATAAGGCACCAAAACAAGGGAGCCGGGGTATCCCAACTGTAGACCCAAGACATGATTCGGAGCTGATGCATATAGTGCTATAAGTTCGGGGTGCCGCACTGTTGAAAGTGTTTGGACTTGACTTGCCATATTAGGGGGCGTCATGAGAAGCCCCTGGCAAACTGATCGTACCAAGGTGTACGGATGCAATATCAAATAAACATTTATAAGAAAAAAAATGCTCAAATAAGAATAATAAGCTGACGCTATATATAATCTCCCATTGACGAAAAATACGTTTAAGCATATGTTTACAATGGATGCATTAAGCGGAGATAAAATAGGACTATTTGACATGTCCTATCCAGGGGCAGGCTGTGTACAGATAGATAAAGCAGGTATAATGATCGTAAATAGATTCCATCTGGGTATTTCCTTCTATGCACAACATCTATTGCCTCCTTGGATGTCTCTTCCATGTAAGTCCGGCAATTCGGCTCTCCTGAGGATACTGCACTAAAGTGATGTCCTGAAAGGTAAAAGGGGAAGATTATGAAGGTATCTGGCGGTTACCCGCACTATTGACTGAGTCATTGTTGCGCCTCCGCCTATGCCCATGTTATCTCGAGTGCGTAATTGTGTACGCGTGGCATGAATGCTGCTTTGATGGGGCTTGAGCGGAGGCCGGACTGCTAATCACGCTCTTGGTGTTCCTGATGATCCTGTTGCGGGGTGCTCCAGACTCTCTTGACGGTGCTCGGAGTTGTTGTAGGATTGGTTTGTCGGAGTAGGCCGCATTGTACTTCTGCCGCGAGGGCTGCCGTATGCTCTTCTGTTCGAAGGGAGCAGTCCATATTTCCATTAACAGTGATGACCCAGCGCGGTCTTGGCATCTTGAGCTTGAGGTATGCATAATGTGGTACCGCATTGAATCTAGCGAATGCGGTTCGTCCGAGCAGTGCGTGGTAACCACTACGGAAAGGGACGATATCGAAGATTAACTCTTTGCTCCAGAAGTTGTCCGGGGATCTGAAGACCACTTCCAGTGTTATAGAGCCCGTACAGCGGGCCTCTACTCCAGGAATTACACCTTTAAAGGTGGTTTTGGTGGGCTTGATCCTTGAAGGGTCAATGCCCATTTTGCGCACTGTGTCCTGATAAAGCAGGTTCAGGCTGCTGCCGCCGTCCATAAGGACTCGCATGAGGTGAAATCCGTCGATGATTGGGTCTAAGACCAATGCGGTTGAGCCGCCATGACGGATGCTAGTAGGATGATCCCTACGATCAAAGGTGATTGGACAAGCTGACCATGGGTTGAATTTGGGGGCGACTGGCTCCATCGCATAGACGTCCCATAGTGCTCGCTTCCGTTCCCGCTTGGGGATGTGAGTGGCGTAGATCATGTTGACCATTTTCACCTGGGGGGGGATTTCTTTTGTCCCCCCATGTTCAGACTCCGGGGCTCTTCATCATCATCACTGTGTAGCCCCTTGTCCTTGTTTTCGGCGTTTATTTTGCCGGCCTGTTTGAACACCCAGCAGTCTCTATTGGTATGGTTGGCTGGCTTGTCCGGGGTGCCATGAGTTTGGCACGAGCGCTCTAGTATGCGGTCCAGGCTGGACGGTCCCTGATTATTTCTTTTGAACGACTCTTTTCGCTGACCGGACTTAGATCCGCTGAATCCGGTGTTGACTGCCATGTCTTCAGTGCTGTCACTGTTGTTCTGTCTCTTGTGTCTGTTACGCCGTGGCTTGCCGTTAGCATCGCAGCCGTCCGAAATGCCGGAGTGTGGCGTGGTGCCGCTGCGAGCCAGCCAGCTGTCTGCACCCGCACAAAAGCGGGTCATTACGGTTGTGAGAGCTGCCATGGACTTGGGTTTTTCCTGGCCGAGGTGTCGAGCGAGCCACTCGTCATGGATATTATACTTAAAAGCCGCCAGGGCTTCGGCGTCCGGACAGTCGACTATTTGGTTCTTTTTAGTTAGGAACCAAGTACAGAATTTCCGGGCTGACTCTCCGGGTTGTTGAGTAATGTGGCTCAGGTCATCAGTGTTTGGTGGTCGCACATATGTGCCCTGGAAGTTATCGAGGAATGCGTCTTCCAGGTTTTCCCAACTGCCAATGGAATTTGCTGGCAGGCTGTTCAACCAGTGTCGGGCTGGTCCTTTGAGCTTAAGGGGAAGATACTTGATGGCATGTAGATCATCTCCGCGGGCCATGTGAATGTGGAGAAGGAAATCTTCCATCCATACTGTGGGGTCTGTTGTGCCATCGTATGATTCGATGTTTACAGGTTTGAACCCTTCTGGGAATTCATGATCCATCACTTCGTCAGTGAAGCAGAGCGGGTGTGCGGCGTCTCTGTGCCGGGCTATATGGCTACACAGTTCGAATTGGTCTGGGTTGCTGTGTTCGGCCCGACCGGACTTGTTGATAATGTATCCGGTGTGACGGTCATCGTCACGCGCTTGGGCGCGCCCCCGTGATCCGTAGATTGATCTTGGCTTTCCTGCTTTGTTTTCCAGAATATCTTGCAGGTTTTGCCTGTTGCCCTGGGCCGTAGTGTGTCGGCGTGGGGGTGCGGGCTGGTATTCGGGCTGATATCCCATTTTATCCCGGCCACGGGGTGGCCGGTCAGCCGTTTGGCGCTCGAGTCCATATTCCTCGGCTGCCAGGACTTCAGTCCATCTGTCTGTGAGCAGGTCTTGATCAGCTTGGAGTTGCTGTTGCTTCTTCTTCAGGCTCCGCGCAGTGACTATAAGTCGGCACTTGAAGCGCTCCTGCTCCACGGGATCCTCAGGCACGCCGAACTCGTCGTCGCCGAGGCTAATCTCGTCTTTGGAGGGGGGCATGTAGTTGTCCTCCTCCGGGTATCCGTCCGTCGCCTGTTCTTCTAGGCTGACCTGCTCATCCTCCTGTTCGGCCTGCGCGAAGGCGGGCTGGTCAGGGTTATATTCCTCTTTGGCGCCATCCGGATTGCTTTCGTCTCTGGGGCCGGTATTGCTGTGGCGGGGCTTGGAGCGGCGCTGACACTGCCCATGCTTTGCTTTTCTTCCCGAGGGGTTATCCTCTTTTGTCTCGTCGCCATTGGTTTCCTTTGGAGTGTCCACCATATATATATTGTATGAGGAGGTGGCCGTCCACCGCCCTGTGAGCGGCGGCTCCTGTAATTCTCCTGCATCATCGTCCATACCGTCGATGTCTTCGGAGTCGAAGTCAAGCACGTCGGTTAAATCATCGACCGTGGCAATGAAGTGGGTGGTGGGTGGGCAACAAATTCCATCGTCGTCCGCTTCCCACTCAAGCTGGACATAGTTCGGCCCAGAGTCCCCTGACAAAGAGAGAGACTTCAATAAGTTCAGCATCTCGCCAAAGTGCGAGTGCTAAAAGACGTCCGTCGCGGTGAACCTCATTACCGGAGCCCAACCGGGCTCGGCGGGCTCGGGAATGCGCGGACTGGAACCTACATCCGGATATGAATCCAGGGGTCCGGAGTCACATGCTTCCTCAGAAGGGAGGCCTGTGTTCGGCTGTACCGTCGACGAGGGTACGGCCTGCGGGGCGGACTCCATCCCTCCGTCCCCAGGCAACACAGTCTGCTCCGGATTTGAGTCCAGGGCTACTGCAGGGGTGATATCCCGAGTGTTGTCCGATAGCAGGTTCAGGCCATGCTCGTCGTGACTGTCTGGTGCCCCTGGCGCTGGCCCAAACCCGTCGAAGATCAAGTCTCCGCAGATATCCATTGTGTAGTTCAGGCTTCCGAACCTGATTTGATGGCCAGGGGCGTAGCTGTCGATCTGCTCGAGATGGCCAAACGAATTGGCTCGCAGTGCGAAGCCGCCGAACACGAAGATCTGTCCGGGGAGGAAAGTCTCGCCCTGGACCGCGTCGTTAATGGAAATATTGGTGTATACGCATGAAGAAACTCCATGCAGATGGATCATTTGGACTCGCTTGATTTTGAATCACTTGAGATATGCAAATCATACCACATGGACAAGATGACTGAAAAGCCTCAGTTTCAGTAAGATGGAACTAGATAGCAACTTGTTGGAAGTAACACATTTTGATGTGTGTAGTCCAATGAGTGCTGAGGCATGCAGTGAATATCGTTATGTTCTTACTTCACAGATGATTCAAGTAGATGTTGTATATTTACTTGATGAAACACAAGTCTGAATTATTGAATGGTTCAAGTAATTTCAGAGTGAAGTTTAAGATCTTCGTGACAAGAGGATAGAATGTCTATGATATGATCATAGAGATGAATATCTGAGTTACGAGTTTTGGCACACAATTAAGACATTGTGGAAATTGTTTCACAACCAATACCGCCTGGAACACCATAGTGTGATGGTGTGTCCGAACATCATAGTTGCACCCTATTGGATATGGTGCGTGCCATGATGTCTCTTATCGAATTACCACTATCGTTCATGGGTTAGGCATTAGAGACAACCGCACTCACTTTAATAGGGTACCACGTAATTCCGTTGAGACGACACCGTTTGGAGAAACCTAAGTTGTCATTTCTCAAAAAGTTTGGGGCTGCGACGCTTATGTGAAAAAGTTTCAGGTTGATAAGCTCGAACCCAAAGCGGATAAAATGCATCTTCATAGGACACCCAAAACAGTTGGGTATACCTCCTAATTCAGATCCGAAAGCAATAGGGATTGTTTCTTGAATCGGGTCCTTTCTCGAGGAAAAGTTTGTCTCGAAGAATTGAGTGGGAGGATGGTGGAGACTTGATGAGGTTATTGAACCGTCACTTCAACTAGTGTGTAGCAGGGCATAGGAAGTTGTTCCTGTGGCACCTACACCAATTGAAGTAGAAGCTTATGATAGTGATCATGAAGTTTTGGATCAATTCACTACCGTACCTCGTAGGGTGACAAGGATGCGTACCACTTCAGAGTGGCACAGTAATCCTGTCTTGAAGGTCATGTTGCTAGACAACAATGAACCTACGAGCTATGGAGAAGCGATGGTGGGTTGATCACGGGATGATGTGTTACGGAAACAAGTAAAGAGACTTGCCGGTAACGAGATTGAACAAGGTATCGGTATACCGACGATCGAATCTCGGGCAAGTACAATACCGCTAGACAAAGGGAATTGTATACGGGATCAATTGAGTCCTTGACATCGTGGTTCATCCGATGAGATCATCGTGGAACATGTGGGAGCCAACATGGGTATCCAGATCCCGCTGTTGGTTATTGACCGGAGAACGTCTCGGTCATGTCTTCATGATTCCCGAACCCGTAGGGTCTACACACTTAAGGTTCGATGACGCTAGGGTTATAAAGGAAGTTTGTATGTGGTTACCGAATGTTGTTCGGAGTCCCGGATGAGATCCCGAACGTCACGAGGAGTTCCGAAATAGTCCGGAGGTGAAGATTTATATATGGGAAGTCCTGTTTTGGTCACCAGAAAAGTTTCGGGTTTTATCGGTAACGTACCGGGACCACCGGGAGGGTCCCGGGGGTCCACCAAGTGGGGCCACCGGCCCCGGAGGCTTGCATGGGCCTAGAGTGGAAAGGGACCAGCCCCAGAGTGGGCTGGTGCGCCTCCCACCCTTGCCCAAGGCGCAGCTAGGAGGGGAGAGGGGAAACCCTAGGCGCAGATGGGCCTATAGGCCCACCCTAGGGCGCGCCCCCTCTCTCCCCCTCTTGGCCGCCCCCTCCAAGTCCCATCTAGGGCTGGCCGCCGCCCCCTAGGGGTGGAAACCTAGGTGGGGGCGCAGCCCCCTCTCCCCCTATATATAGTAGAGGCATTGGAGCAGCCCAAGACATGAGTTCCTTCTCCTGTTGGCGCAGCCCTACCTCTCTTTCTCCTCATATCTCGCGGTGCTTGGCGAAGCCTTGCAGGATTGCCACGCTCCTCCATCACCACCACGCCATTGTGCTGCTACTGGATGGAGTCTTCCTCAACCTCTCCCTCTCCCTTGCTGGATCAAGGCGTGGGAGACGTCACCGGGCTGCACGTGTGTTGAACGCGGAGGTGCCGTCCGTTCGGCACTAGGATCTCCGGTGATTTGGATCACGACGAGTACGACTCCTTCAACCCCGTTCTCTTGAACGCTTCCTCTTAGCGATCTACAAGGGTATGTAGATGCACTCTCCTCCCCCTCGTTGCTGGTTTCTCCTTAGATAGATCTTGGTGACACGTAGGAAAATTTTGAATTTCTGCTACGTTCCCCAACATAGGGTTTACATGGAGTCGGTTACAAGGAAGGAAACATAATATCCGGATCACCAAGCTTGCCTTCCACGTAAAGGAGAGTCCCATCTGGACACGGGCCGAAGTCTTGAGTCTTGTATCTTCACGCTTCAATAGTCCGGACGTTGTACACAGTCCGGCTGTCCGGATACCCCCTAATCCAGGACTCCCTCAGTAGCCCCTGAACCAGGCTTCAATGACGATGAGTCCGGCGCGCAGTATTGTCTTCGGCATTGCAAGGCGGGTTCCATCTCCGAATACTCCAAAGTAGTCATCGAACACTTGAATCGTGTTCGGATCCACAAAATGATCTTTACACACCGCTGTAGAGAGAATGATATTTCACAAATGCAATCTGCTGGCAACTTTTTCTGATCACGTGACATGTTATTACTGTCGGATCATTATTCGAACCGTTTTCCCACAACCAGCTACGGCGCATATTACGAGGCGGTTTCTGTGACACATCTTGTCAAAGCAGAGATCATGTCCCCTTATCACGGGATTCTCATCAATACAGGTATGGGTAATCCCACCACACCATAAATCGTGGCGCTTGGGAAGCAAGCGATTCCCAACGGGCAATGGGGAGGTGTACTGCTTTCGGCGCTTCTATAAAGGGATAAGATTTCCTCATTTTCGCCCACGCCTTCTTCCTCCTTTGCCCACTTTTGCACCCTCGAGATCCAGCGCCCAAGCCCAAGTCTCCTCCGCATAGCTAAACATGTCCGGAGCAGGAGGCAAGTGGGTGGCTTCCACCGTCAAGGAGAAGCGCATCACAAATCTTCGGGCGGCCGGATACTTGGCCGCGGACATAGCGCACCGGCTACCGGATGCCGGGCAGGCCATTCCGACCCCAGGACCCCACGAGAGGGTCGTATTCGTCGCCCACTTTGTCCGTGGACTGGGATTTCCACTCCATCCCTTCGTCCGCGGGCTCATGTTCTACTACGGGCTAGATTTCCATGATCTAGCCCCAAATTTCGTCCTCAATATCTCGGCGTTCATCGTCGTATGCGAGGCCTTCCTCCGCATCCGGCCTCACTTCGGCCTATGGCTGCAAACCTTCTGCGTGAAGCCGAAGGTTGTAAGCGGCCAACAAGCGGAGTGCGGAGGATCCATGTGGGCAAGATGCCTAACGTCACCTGGCTGGACGGTTCCTTTGCGGAGACCGTAAAAGGGTGGCAATCGGGGTGGTTCTACATCAACGAGCCGCGCGGCGCCAACTGGGCAGCGGCCCCCGAGTTCTGATCCGGAGCCCCCATGCGGCTCACCTCCTGGGAAAAGAAAGGCCTGTCCTGGGGCGATTCTACGGAGCTAACCGGACTCCAAACATGCACCAAAAGCATGAAGGACAAGAACATCAAGCTTGTCAACGTGATCCAGGTCATGCTCGTTCGTCTGATCCTGCCCCGCCAAAGGCGGGCATTCAATCTGTGGGACTTCATCCCGGCCGAACACCAGACGCTTCGGAAGCTCTACGACATGACGCACAAAGGCGCATGGAAGGTGCTGTTCAGGGCCTCTGAAGTGCCTCCTCCCACATCCGAGGACCGCGGGCTTCACGTTGCGCGGGCTCCTAGTCAGGTGAGTTCTCAGACTATCACCGGACCCGGTTTTTCCCAATATATTCATGGGAGAGCCTTAAGCAGTTATGCATACTTGCTTCAGGATTATGTGGAGACAGCGGAGCAGGTTTACTATTCGGCTCCGCTGCTAGAAGGCCCAATCGACGCTCTCCTGACGGAGATGCTGGTTTCGGCACCGTACAAGGTGCCGGAGAAGAAGGTCGAAAAGAAGCCCCCCTGGACCCGAAAGGGTCTCCGGCGTAAGGTTATGCAAGAAGCCTCGTCCGAAGACGACGAGGCACACTCCTCCCACGAAGGAGAGGAGGAAGAAGAAGAAGACGCCCCATCCGGAAGGGATGAGGGGCCCGGGGAGACGGACCAAGGGGCCGGAAAAGGCCCTCGGCGCAAGGCCATCATACCCCTGTCGTCTGATGACGACGAGACAGATTCCTCTTGCGGAGGCGGGGGGAACCAAGAAGAAACTCTACCTCCCCGCACTGGGGAGGAGAGAAAGAGAAAAGCTGCCCCGGAGGGGGAGGCTGGGGCGTCCAAGAAGGGAAAGGTATCCATTCCGGACTATTCTGCCACGGCCGCTCACAGCGAGGAGGGGTGGCTGCCCAGGGGGAAGCCCCCAGTGCGATCGTAAGTGTCCGCATTCTATCATGGTTTCACTTCATAGTTTGTGTATTTACAATGCCGAACATATATGCAGTCCGGCCAGGGCTCACCCCGAGGTATCTTCCTCCGGGTCCCTGAGCAATTCGGAGATGAATTCACTTCCGACAACCACTACTCCTCAGCCTGCGGATGACACGGAGGTGTTGTCCCGAAGGCTCCCAGAGCGGGGGGAGGTGACTCTGGAGACGCCCCGAGGCGGGATCCCAGATGTCGGACACGCGGGGTTCAAGAACCCCACGGATCGTGTCGATGAGAGCCGCAATAGGCCGGGCTCTCAGCCGAACACTGTCCTGGAACCTTCAATGGTTCCGAACTCAGGCGGACAGCCCCTCGTTAGGGAGGGCGAGCCGTTTGTATCGAGGACTTCCGTTGCGCCCGAGGTGCCGGATTGTCTGCTGGAAGTGCTTCGCGGCGCTTCCATGGATGAAGAGCACCGTACTCTTATGAGTACGGTGATTCGGAAGGTTTCGTCCGCCAAGAGCGGACTAACCGAAGCTTGCACCAGCCTCCTAACAGGCTTTGAGGTAAGTAATGAATATGTGTAAAATTACCACCCGATAGGTAGTAGCCCCTGATACTCTGTTTGGTGTTCGGAAAGAAAAGCCAAACGGAGCGTCAATTATAATCTGCAGGAGTCTAATGATAAGTATTCTTGTGAATAAGCAGGCTGTGCTGCTTGCCGCTGCTGCCTGCGCCACCGAGGTTGCCAAACTAAAGCGGGACCTGGAGCAGGCGCAAGGGGAGCTCGACCTCACGAAGAGGCAGCTCGAGGAGAATAAAGGTAAGCGATTCCCCGCTCTTATGTATTTAAAGATAGGCAGAATTGGTTAGTCTAACGCCAAAGCGTCGTGAATGTATAACAGGGGCCACCGCCGAAGTGGCATCCCTGAAGAAAGCGCTGTCCGAGGCCGAAGACAAGGCGGCCTCGGAATGTAAGGAGCGCGAAAAGCAAAGTGCTAGAGTGGGTGAGGTACAGCAAGAGCTCCGGGATCTCGGCAAGAAGTACGAGTCCGTGGAGCGTGATCTGAAGATGAAAGAGGCCGAGCTTGCAAAGGCCCTTGTGAGTGTAAAAGACGCCAAGGCCGAAGCCGAGAAGGCACATCAGGAGATCCAGGAGGCCAAAAAGATAGCAGCAGGTAAGAAGTTCTTTATGCAAAGCAAACATGTGGAGGATGCGTTTCTTTTACTTACTCGAAATTGGAGCTCTCCAGGGGCATTCGCAGATCTGCTATGCAGCGTATAAGACGCTGCAGAGTTCTACCGTGCCTAGGAGGGGAGCTCAACGGAGAAGCTGTTCTGGTCCCAGTATGCTGGGGCCGAACATCCGATGCCTCTGAGTGACCAACTGAAACAGTTGGTCGAACTCCATAGGGCGGCCGAACTGGCTATGAAAGATTTCATAGTCCGGATGTGGCCTGGTGAGCCCCTGTCGACTAGCTACTTCAGCTTGATCAAGCGGATGGTGAATGCTTGCCCGCGGCTCGAAGTCATCAAGCGATCTGTCTGCATTGAGGGTGCCCGCCGGGCCTTTGCTCGCGCGAAGGTGCATTGGGGGAAGCTGGATGCTGAGAAGCTGGTGAAGGGCGGGCCGCCAGAGGGTAAGGAGCATCGCCATCCCGATAAGTATTATGATGGTGTTATGAAGGGCGCCAGTCTCGTGGCCGATGACTCTACCAAGGACAAGATCTTTGACTAAATGTACCTCTGCCATTGTTGTAATTTAAAGACGAATTTACTTGTGCTATCTAGCACTGTTTGATTTAAAATATTACCTTCTGTGCGACTGTTTATAAAATTCTGAAAGTAGGCCAGTCGTCGGCTTCCGCCCCCACGTAACTAGTATTGGGGTGTTCGTGGAAAACCCGGACACTCTTTATCCAAGTGTTTGGTCCCTTAAGGAGGTGTCCGGTGCAGCGAACAAGGCAATCGGACTATGCGGCTTTATAACTTTCACTTAGCCATAGAAGTCTACAGTTTTAAATTTCGGCGAAGCCCCTAGAATCCGAAAGGCCGAATTGGGGCGCTATACACACCTAGATTGGACGAAGCCGATTTATCGCCTAAAGCGGAAAATCTTTAAGGATTTTAAGACCTCTCGAACAGCGACTAGCTCTCGCCACATCATGCTGGTCAGTTTTCGGCTTTCTCTACTGAGGTGCTCGTGCGGAAGAACCGGGACACAATCGCAGTAGTTCTCCCTGCGCTACCTTAGCCGATATAACGGAACATAAGGCACCAAAACAAGGGAGCCGGGGTATCCCAACTGTAGACCCAAGACATGATTCGGAGCTGATGCATATAGTGCTATAAGTTCGGGGTGCCGCACTGTTGAAAGTGTTTGGACTTGACTTGCCATATTAGGGGGCGTCATGAGAAGCCCCTGGCAAACTGACCGTACCAAGGTGTACGGATGCAATATCAAATAAACATTTATAAGAAAAAAAATGCTCAAATAAGAATAATAAGCTGACGCTATATATAATCTCCCATTGACGAAAAATACGTTTAAGCATATGTTTACAATGGATTCATTAAGCGGAGATAAAATAGGACTATTTGACATGTCCTATCCAGGGGCAGGCTGTGTACAGATAGATAAAGCAGGTATAATGATCGTAAATAGATTCCATCTGGGTATTTCCTTCTATGCACAACATCTATTGCCTCCTTGGATGTCTCTTCCATGTAAGTCCGGCAATTCGGCTCTCCTGAGGATACTGCACTAAAGTGATGTCCTGAAAGGTAAAAGGGGAAGATTATGAAGGTATCTGGCGGTTACCCGCACTATTGACTGAGTCATTGTTGCGCCTCCGCCTATGCCCATGTTATCTCGAGTGCGTAATTGTGTACGCGTGGCATGAATGCTGCTTTGATGGGGCTTGAGCGGAGGCCGGACTGCTAATCACGCTCTTGGTGTTCCTGATGATCCTGTTGCGGGGTGCTCCAGACTCTCTTGACGGTGCTCGGAGTTGTTGTAGGATTGGTTTGTCGGAGTAGGCCGCATTGTACTTCTGCCGCGAGGGCTGCCGTATGCTCTTCTGTTCGAAGGGAGCAGTCCATATTTCCATTAACAGTGATGACCCAGCGCGGTCTTGGCATCTTGAGCTTGAGGTATGCATAATGTGGTACCGCATTGAATCTAGCGAATGCGGTTCGTCCGAGCAGTGCGTGGTAACCACTACGGAAAGGGACGATATCGAAGATTAACTCTTTGCTCCAGAAGTTGTCCGGGGATCTGAAGACCACTTCCAGTGTTATAGAGCCCGTACAGCGGGCCTCTACTCCAGGAATTACACCTTTAAAGGTGGTTTTGGTGGGCTTGATCCTTGAAGGGTCAATGCCCATTTTGCGCACTGTGTCCTGATAAAGCAGGTTCAGGCTGCTGCCGCCGTCCATAAGGACTCGCATGAGGTGAAATCCGTCGATGATTGGGTCTAAGACCAATGCGGTTGAGCCGCCATGACGGATGCTAGTAGGATGATCCCTACGATCAAAGGTGATTGGACAAGCTGACCATGGGTTGAATTTGGGGGCGACTGGCTCCATCGCATAGACGTCCCATAGTGCTCGCTTCCGTTCCCGCTTGGGGATGTGAGTGGCGTAGATCATGTTGACCATTTTCACCTGGGGGGGGATTTCTTTTGTCCCCCCATGTTCAGACTCCGGGGCTCTTCATCATCATCACTGTGTAGCCCCTTGTCCTTGTTTTCGGCGTTTATTTTGCCGGCCTGTTTGAACACCCAGCAGTCTCTATTGGTATGGTTGGCTGGCTTGTCCGGGGTGCCATGAGTTTGGCACGAGCGCTCTAGTATGCGGTCCAGGCTGGACGGTCCCTGATTATTTCTTTTGAACGACTCTTTTCGCTGACCGGACTTAGATCCGCTGAATCCGGTGTTGACTGCCATGTCTTCAGTGCTGTCACTGTTGTTCTGTCTCTTGTGTCTGTTACGCCGTGGCTTGCCGTTAGCATCGCAGCCGTCCGAAATGCCGGAGTGTGGCGTGGTGCCGCTGCGAGCCAGCCAGCTGTCTGCACCCGCACAAAAGCGGGTCATTACGGTTGTGAGAGCTGCCATGGACTTGGGTTTTTCCTGGCCGAGGTGTCGAGCGAGCCACTCGTCATGGATATTATACTTAAAAGCCGCCAGGGCTTCGGCGTCCGGACAGTCGACTATTTGGTTCTTTTTAGTTAGGAACCAAGTACAGAATTTCCGGGCTGACTCTCCGGGTTGTTGAGTAATGTGGCTCAGGTCATCAGTGTTTGGTGGTCGCACATATGTGCCCTGGAAGTTATCGAGGAATGCGTCTTCCAGGTTTTCCCAACTGCCAATGGAATTTGCTGGCAGGCTGTTCAACCAGTGTCGGGCTGGTCCTTTGAGCTTAAGGGGAAGATACTTGATGGCATGTAGATCATCTCCGCGGGCCATGTGAATGTGGAGAAGGAAATCTTCCATCCATACTGTGGGGTCTGTTGTGCCATCGTATGATTCGATGTTTACAGGTTTGAACCCTTCTGGGAATTCATGATCCATCACTTCGTCAGTGAAGCAGAGCGGGTGTGCGGCGTCTCTGTGCCGGGCTATATGGCTACACAGTTCGAATTGGTCTGGGTTGCTGTGTTCGGCCCGACCGGACTTGTTGATAATGTATCCGGTGTGACGGTCATCGTCACGCGCTTGGGCGCGCCCCCGTGATCCGTAGATTGATCTTGGCTTTCCTGCTTTGTTTTCCAGAATATCTTGCAGGTTTTGCCTGTTGCCCTGGGCCGTAGTGTGTCGGCGTGGGGGTGCGGGCTGGTATTCGGGCTGATATCCCATTTTATCCCGGCCACGGGGTGGCCGGTCAGCCGTTTGGCGCTCGAGTCCATATTCCTCGGCTGCCAGGACTTCAGTCCATCTGTCTGTGAGCAGGTCTTGATCAGCTTGGAGTTGCTGTTGCTTCTTCTTCAGGCTCCGCGCAGTGACTATAAGTCGGCACTTGAAGCGCTCCTGCTCCACGGGATCCTCAGGCACGCCGAACTCGTCGTCGCCGAGGCTAATCTCGTCTTTGGAGGGGGGCATGTAGTTGTCCTCCTCCGGGTATCCGTCCGTCGCCTGTTCTTCTAGGCTGACCTGCTCATCCTCCTGTTCGGCCTGCGCGAAGGCGGGCTGGTCAGGGTTATATTCCTCTTTGGCGCCATCCGGATTGCTTTCGTCTCTGGGGCCGGTATTGCTGTGGCGGGGCTTGGAGCGGCGCTGACACTGCCCATGCTTTGCTTTTCTTCCCGAGGGGTTATCCTCTTTTGTCTCGTCGCCATTGGTTTCCTTTGGAGTGTCCACCATATATATATTGTATGAGGAGGTGGCCGTCCACCGCCCTGTGAGCGGCGGCTCCTGTAATTCTCCTGCATCATCGTCCATACCGTCGATGTCTTCGGAGTCGAAGTCAAGCACGTCGGTTAAATCATCGACCGTGGCAATGAAGTGGGTGGTGGGTGGGCAACAAATTCCATCGTCGTCCGCTTCCCACTCAAGCTGGACATAGTTCGGCCCAGAGTCCCCTGACAAAGAGAGAGACTTCAATAAGTTCAGCATCTCGCCAAAGTGCGAGTGCTAAAAGACGTCCGTCGCGGTGAACCTCATTACCGGAGCCCAACCGGGCTCGGCGGGCTCGGGAATGCGCGGACTGGAACCTACATCCGGATATGAATCCAGGGGTCCGGAGTCACATGCTTCCTCAGAAGGGAGGCCTGTGTTCGGCTGTACCGTCGACGAGGGTACGGCCTGCGGGGCGGACTCCATCCCTCCGTCCCCAGGCAACACAGTCTGCTCCGGATTTGAGTCCAGGGCTACTGCAGGGGTGATATCCCGAGTGTTGTCCGATAGCAGGTTCAGGCCATGCTCGTCGTGACTGTCTGGTGCCCCTGGCGCTGGCCCAAACCCGTCGAAGATCAAGTCTCCGCAGATATCCATTGTGTAGTTCAGGCTTCCGAACCTGATTTGATGGCCAGGGGCGTAGCTGTCGATCTGCTCGAGATGGCCAAACGAATTGGCCCGCAGTGCGAAGCCGCCGAACACGAAGATCTGTCCGGGGAGGAAAGTCTCGCCCTGGACCGCGTCGTTAATGATGATTGAAGGAGCCATCGAGCCTGACAGCGACAACACAGAGGAACTCTCAATGAAAGCACCAATGTCAGTGTCAAAACTGGCGGATCTCGGGTAGGGGGTCCCGATCTGTGCGTCAAGGCTAATGGTAACAGGAAGCAAGGGACACAGATGTTTACCCAGGTTCGGGCCCTGTCGATGGAGGTAAAACCCTACTTCCTGCTTGATTAATATTGAAGATATGGGTAGTACAAGAGTAGATCTACCACGAGATCGTAGAGGCTAAACCCTAAGAGCTAGCCTATGATGGTATGATTGTAATTGTGATCGGCCTTCTAAGGACCAACCTCTCCGGTTTATATAGACACCGGAGAGGGCTAGGGTTTACATGGAGTCGGTTACAAGGAAGGAAACATAATATCCGGATTGCCAAGCTTGCCTTCCACGCAAAGGAGAGTCCCATCCGGACACGGGCCGAAGTCTTGAGTCTTGTATCTTCACGCTTCAATAGTCCGGATGTTGTACACAGTCCGGCTGTCCGGATACCCCCTAATCCAGGACTCCCTCAGTCACTGTATGGTCTATATCATTCTAGTTTATGTGGCCAAATCAAGATAGATACAATTCGAATCATATCTATTTAAGACAAAGAAGCATAGACATAATATAAGTGTGGGAAACTACACAGCAATAACAACACTTGTAATGTGCATGGCATGAGAACATAACTGTTTATTCAATTGAAACTGAAATCAAAATAGAGCAAGTTACAACAGCAAACAGCCAAACACATTAAAGAAACAGGTTTAAAACATACCTGTTGCACCATTGGAGTTTCAGTTGCATCCTTCAAATTTGAAATTAGTTGGTATGAGTAAATACAGTGATGCAAGAGCAAAGTAGTATGAACCATAGCTACGGAACCTGACCCGAGAACAATTCTTCTTTTGCTTTAAGTGTTGACTTGGGGTTCGGAGTGGTGGTCCTCGTGCTTTGGGCACTGTAGTTGCCTTACTAACTGCTCGTGTTTGGGTGCTCTGTGGTGGAGACGGTGCTGTGTCAACGGGAACTGGGTTACTATCTGTTGGGGTTGGGGTTAGAAGGGGTGTAGCTGGTTCTCTGTCCAACTGGGTAGGGGTACAATTTGCATGAGTCTGTGTTATGTGTGGTGGGGCTGGTTCTTGGGAAAGTACAACCGTGGTTCTATCTGCATCGACAGGTAGCACGATCTTTTCTGAAGACCGTGTTTTTACTCCCACAGATACTGCCATCACTCCCTCCAATTGAAATGGCTGATAAACAAGAAAAGTAATTGAATGTACATACATTGTAAGATAGACAGGTGCAATGGATAGTAGGGAAGAAAACATGGCATGAAATAATTCACATTTATGTTGTCTAACCAAACAGAATAGCAAGACATAATTTCACATACATGATGGCTAATTAAACAGGATAGCATGACACAATTTCACATGTATGATGGCTAACTAAACATGATAGAATGACATACTTCAAAATATGATGACTATGTAAACAGGATGACATGATATAACTATACGATGTGTCTATTAAAGTGGTTGGCATGCCATAAATCACAAACATGCCGTCGATGGAAACATGATGGCATGATATAATTCATGGATAGAATGACATAATTTAAAATATGATGACTATGTAAACATGATGAGATGATATAACTATATTATGTCTTTAGAAAATGGGTTGGCATGCCATAATTCAGATACATGCTGTCTATGTAAACATCATGGCATGACATAATTCAAATATATGATTTATATACTAAGGAAGTGAGCAGAGGGCAATCACATATATGATGTGTCAACTAAGGAGATGGCATTCAATATTGTGTATATGATGTAAAACTAAGCATTGCAATACAACATATGCATGATATGAGTAATATAACCCTGCCAAGTTTGAGCATACACCTCAGGGGGATAATAGGACTGGTCATCTGCCTCTGAATCCTCCTCTGAAGAGCTATCTGTAACCAGCAAGATATCTACTTCAGCAGGTAGCATTGTCTGCTCTGAAGACCTTGTTTTCACTTCAGATTTCTCCATCACCAATTCAAATGGCTGATGCACAGGAAGAGTAGTTGAATATACAAACATTGTCGACAAAAGCAATGAGAAATACAAAAAAGGACGGTATGATATAATTCACATATATGATGCTTGCCTACACAACATGACATTGCATAATTCACATACATAATGCCTTGCAACAAGATAACATTGCATAATTCACATATATAATGTCTTGCAACAAGATGGCATTGCATAATTCACATATATAGTAATTAGACACTAAACATGTGGCATTCACACAAAGCATGTCTAAACTAAGCAAATGACATAGCAATGCAAGATACCATATGCACGATATGAGCAACACAACCCTGCCAGGTTAGAGCATGCACCTGAGGGGGGGGGGGAATATGACTGGTCATCTGTCTCTAAATCCTCCTCTCAGGAGCTATCAGTAACCAGCAAGACATGCGCTTCGTCAGATAGCATTGTCTGCTCTGAAGACCTTGTTTCCACTCCAGATTTTTCCATGACCGTGCCGAATGGCTGATGCACAGGAAGAGTAATTGAATGTAGTAAAATTGTTGACAAATTTAACACATAATAAAAAAATGATGGCATGATATAATTCACATATAAGATGACTGGTTAACCAGGGGTGGCATTGCAAAATTCACATATATGATACCTGGCTAAACAAGATGGCATTGCATGATTCACATATACGATAAAGAAACTAAACAGATGGCATTGACACAAAGCATGTCTAAACTAAGCAGATGACATCTTTAATGTATATAGTAAGCAATGCAAGGCACCATATGCATGATATTACCAACATCAGCATGCCAAGTTAGAGCGAAGACCTCATGGGGTAAATAGGAGGGTCTCCTCCTTCTGAATCCCCCTCAGAACAGTTATGTTCCTCTTGATTACGATCCAAAATGGGTGGAGTGGGGGCTGCCTTTGCGCCCACCATGGAGCGACGTCTGCATGAAATTTTATTGCCACGCAAGGCTCATCTCTTTTGCTCTACATGACCAGTTCCATTGTGTACAATAACTGGCATGCATAGTAATAAAACATAGTGAGATTATGTAAGGAGTGCATGCACAAATCCAGAGTGATGGTAGCAAACTATGGATAGACCCACAACCAATGATAGCCGGCAGATAATAGCTTTACTTAAAAATACAGATAATGGCTCCTTTAATGTTTGTTTGCACCCAACATGAAACTCATAGTAGACACCCGAGATTAATTAGATAGTAGACAGATAGTACTGATTGCTGCCCCAATATGTACCCCAGAACCATTTCAAAAGTCAAGTTTTAGCATTAGTTTGGACCTGACTCGAAGTCTAATAGGTGAACATGACGAATGTAGCATGTCATCATATTAAGCGATGCATAACGTAAGCAGACACGGAAGAGTGTGACCTCTCTTGCGGACCCATGTAGTCCTCAAGGTCATCTACTCAGTTGATGATGGTAATGCAGTTGTCGTGGCTGCTGGCGATGGGGAAGAAGATCTGAGGCGGCGAAAGATAGTCTGGAGAGCGGATCCCTGCTATGGTGAACCCTTCAATCGTTGGAGCAGCTGAGCTGGGGTGGAACACAGCGCCGCAGGAGCATGACAAACCACACAAGGTTTTCTTTGACACATATCTGTAACAGAAGTAATTGAGTAAGGGCTTGTTTGAATTTGAGGATTCTAACAATGCAGGGATAGGAAATAGACACGAATAGGATAGGAATGCATGTGCAAAACAGAGAATTTAAAAACACAGGATTTATGCCAATCTGGATGTTGGATTCACAACAATTGGAAGATTACAGGATGCAAAAAAGCATGGTGAGATTAAGTCAAACCACAAGAAAATGTACGGTTATAATGCTATTATGCTACTATCTCTTAGTCTTGTGCTTGATGAATAGGAATATGAAAAGGAGGACAAGTGGAAATTAGAATTCCTATGGTTTTTCTTTCAAGGAGACACTAAAGGAACAAATCCTACAGTTTTCCTTTGCTCCATTCCTTTGCACCAAATTCATGAAAAGTAGTACCATAGGAAACTTTCCAATTCTTATGTTTTCATTCACTTTTCCTTTCAAGCACTGGCGATTCTAGTAGGCTGGCTTGAGCAAGGAAAATCCTACACTAAAAAAATGTTTTTGTGCTACTTCTATTACTTTGGACCCATGCCACTGCCATACTAGCTCAACTCCTAGGCCCATCGACAAATGCACAGCTCAAACACGCAGAGATAAATAATGATGGCGTTCAAGAGAGTCCATCACAGATTGCTAAGTTTCCTGGTACCTCACTGCTTGTCATATAGTAGGATAAAATAATCGTATTTCCCGTTACTACGTGTGCTCATTGGACAATATATATAACATGTAGAGTAAAAAAGAGATGCAACAAGTGTACAACCTCTTTGGCGAAGCCATGTCGATCTCAGCGTGATTAGGTTGGCCGGTGAGGATGCTCTAGACAACTTTGCTGTCAGAGGAGGGGAAGAAGATCTTAGGCGTCTGGAGATGGAGCCCGAGGTACTGCTCCGCTGTGATGGAGGGTTTCGTCGTTGGAGCAGCTCCGTTGAGTTGTACGACGCCGAGGCTGAAGCAGGACAAGAGAGACAACGTGAACCTGAGTGGAATTCTAATAGCATCTCCAATACATGACATAAAATACATAACCACAAAGTGCTAGATGTAAAATACACCAGCCGCTCATATCTGAACTTAACTGTCGAAACTGAATTCAACTGTCGAAACTAAATTTTGCTGTCGAAACTGAATTTTACTGTCGAAACTGAACGCACTAGCAAGGTGAGGCTACACGTTAGTCGACTGACTTTTTCATCTCTGGTCAGTCGATTTTGCAGCCGTTGGATACGAAATCAAGGGCATGCAGTTCATCTTCAACCTCCACCCCCTGAGCCGCCAGCCACCACCGGCCAAACAGCAGCCCCCCGCCACCCGCGGCTGGCGGTGCGCCGCCCCGCCCGCCCCGAAAACACTCCCCACCGCCGGTCCGCCGCCGCCCGGGCCATCCCTCTAGGCCCCCCCGTGCCGAGCTTTTTCACCGACGATCCCCACGCCACCGTCCCACCACCGCCGGTGACCACCTCCCCCACCCTGAACCCTAAGATAGATAGTGAGGTACCTCTCC
>NC_041389.1:704265418-704271666 GCF_002162155.2 Triticum dicoccoides | reverse complement strand
TCTCCGACGAGCCCCCCTCCCTGCTGCGGCTGGTTCTTCCTGCACCCCGGCGAGCCCCCCACCCCCTGAAAATCGACTGACCCAAAAGTCGATTCAGTCGACTGAAATGTAGCTAAATTGGAGTAGCATCGCAAGCAAGAGCAAGAGCGAGAGCAGCAACGCAATCAAGAGCAATAGCAAGAGCAGACCAGGCAGGGGACCGAGAGCAAGAGTAGAGCAGCAGCGCGAGCGAGAGCTAAAGCAGCAGCAGCTCCTACTGATGTGGACATCACCGCCGAGGGAGCGGCGCCATGGAGGAAGTGGCTGGCGCCGCCACCGTGGATGGAGCCGCGCCGTGTCGGCTCGGGACCGAGCGCCGGCATCACCGTGAGATCGAATCAAGAAGAAAATGCGGCGATTAGTGTACAAACTCTTTGGTGGCACCGATTAGGCCGCAGCTTCATCCGAGGAAATGGTGATGATGATGCTCTTCCAGTGGTGCAGGTGAAGACGGTGGTGTGGGGATGGAGGTGGCACGAAAGACGAGGGGAACGTCGGGGCAACTCCTTGGAGGTGGAGGACGGGGTGGCTGAACCGGCGGGACGACGAGATCGACGACGGATCCTCATCCGGTACGGTGGATGAGGGACGTCGAGGTGTTGCTGTGGATGAAGTCGTCGAGGAAGAGGCTCCGGCTGGGTGGCGGACGGAGGAGGGTGTGGGGCTTCGTCGCGGGTTTTCGCGGCCTCGGTGTACGAATGGGTGGGCGGATGGGATGGGAGTGGGGAAGACGTGCTTGTCCGAAATGTGGGGTAAGTTACGAAAGTACCCCCAATGATTTGAGGCGGTTCTTTTAGTTCAGAGGTACCACATGCATTTCGCGTGTCGGGATTTCACAGGAGGTGGGAGTTTTCGCGCGCGTTGTAATTTTGGAATAGCAAGGCGCGGGTTGAGATGGAGGGATTTGTCGGAGCACAACGAGAATAAGATATATCTTAAATATTTTGAGCTAACAAGGCGCGGGTTGAAGAGGCGGGAGTTTCTTAGCACGATAGGCAGAGATGCTAGCTTGAATTTTCAGCATAACAAGGTGCGGCTTGAAATTTCGGGAGAACAAGCTTAACGTGTACCAAAAAAAAACAATTTGCACCTCAACACACACAACACACACAACACACACACACAAACACCATTTAGACTAGAGTAAGGTACACGTGCATTGCACGCATGAGATTTGGCAACCAAATTATGAATAAATACCACATTATAGCATGTAAGCTTTGAGTCATATATGCATGATGTAGATGTTCATTTAATTCTTATAGTTCATTTCATTCAAAATCATCTAGTTTTTATAAGAAAGCTAATCTATTTTAAGATTCATGGAATTGTGTGTTGTAAGACATAAAGTAAAAACAAATAATGGAAATCATGTAGAAAAACATTTGGGAAATTCTGATACGGAAGATTCTAGAACAAATAAGAAGTGCTTGTGTTTTGATGTTTGTGCATTATGCTTAAGTTCAACCATGGAGTCTTCTAGAGTATACATGTGGCAAAATCTGGTGGAATCCAGATGATATCCAACGGCCAGTAGTGCTCAAATTTGCCATTTTGGACCATCAGATTCGCCTCATCCAACGACCATCTTTCAAAGTTAAAGTAACCCACACACAAAATAAAAAATAAAAAATATAATATATATATAGGGGTATAGATATAGATATGTGATGCGAAAGCCACCCATCATCTCCAACTAGAATAGTGTGTCCATGCACGGATGCGACGTGGCCAAATGATGTCTGCCATCGGTATCTCAAATTCAAATCGGTCTGACCTTGTTCAATGTATATACATTACAACATGCTCGTTTCCAAACCACACCGCGCAGATCTCTGTTATATTCATGCATGCATGGGTTTCAAACATCAGGATCTCTTATTCAAATATTTGAATTCAACTTTACATTGATTATGACCTCACATAGTCTTTTACACCCACACAGTCGTCTTCTCTTTATAATTGTACCACTAACTTTCTCTCGTGCATGCATGCACACACACTACCAGTCGGCATTATCCATAGCACACATGCAATCTTTTTCTTCAGGTCGGTATCCCATGAAGGCACACACCCACACACATCCCCCTGTCCATCATACCGGGCATTCTTTATCTCTCAGCGTCCACGCGCAATGATCGATGTTCCTCTATGTATGTGTGTATATAGCTAGGTCTTTCATAGTTTTCCACACAAACCAATCAATCGATATATCCAGTGAGGTCTCACCCTCTTTCCCACATCCACATCGATCAATCTATACCTCTCTATATAGGATTAACATATATAGCTAATACACCCACATTAATTATATATCCAACGTCCCCCTCTCATCATCCATGCCTTCTGCTTCATCTCTCAGACGCACGCACAATGACGGAGACAGGGGGCAGCAAGGGCCCTGCCCCCCCTAACATCACTATATATCGAGGCTAATATGAATGTGATCATTAGACAATTGCTGCTAAAAATGGTTTAAGTTCATGAATTGACCCTCCTCGTAAAGGATTAGCAATGCTTGGCCCCCTAGCTAATTTATTTTTCATGGCTCCGCCATTGCGTGCAACAGCGCACGTTCTCGCCCCTCTCTCTAAATATCGATCTCGCACTTGTGCATTCCTTCATAGTCTCCCTCCACTCGGCCCCTCGCACCATCTTCTAGCCCCCATCAGATTTTGCCACATGTACAATCTAGGAGACTCCATGGTTGAACTTAAGCATAATGCACAAACCTCAGAACAACAATGGTTCTCTTTTGTTCTAGAATCTTTCGTATCATAACTACCCAAACTTTTTTTCTAGTTGAATTGCCATTATTTGTTTTTACTTCATGCTTTACAATGCAAAATTCCATGAATCATAAAATAGATTAAGGGCTTCTTTGATTCAAAGGATTCTCAAAGGAATTTTGGAGGATTCTAATCCTTAGGATTTTTTCCTATCTTGGTTGTTTGATTCATAGGATTGTAAACCATAGGAATTTTTCCATATGATTCATTTGCACTAGATTTCATAGGAAACATCCCATCCACTCAAACCTCTTTGAAAGAATTCTACATTTTTTCTATGCAAAATCAAACACTTGTACAATCCTGTAGGATTGAAGACGACATTCCACTATAATCCCATGTTTTTCCTATTCCTGCCTTTTGGAAATCCTACGAATCCAAGAGGCCCTAGCTTTTTTTTATAAAAACTAAGGCATATATGAATGAGATGAACTATAAGAATTAAACGAAGGTCTACATAAGGCATATATGACTCAGAGCTTACATGCTATAGTGTGGTATTTATTCATAATTTGGTTGCAAAATCTGATGCGTGCAATGCACGTGTACCTTACTAGTACTTCGAGTATGTACAAAACACGTAAATTAGAATTCCAATGGCACGCTACATTCATGAAGCCACATGGCACATGTGGAGGCGTTGTCGCGACCTCCTTGTGTGGATTGATCACAGTGACGTGCTGCTGGTTCCAGAAGAATGTACTCGTCCTCCCTGAGCCATACTGTCGGTACATGCACGAAGCAAAGATGTGCACGCATGCCACACACACACACTCATTCCCTTGCACGCACACGCGGGTACACGGGCGGGCGCAATTTTGTACCAAGATCCACCCCATTTGATAATTTGACGCGTGTAAAGTCGTTCATTTCATTGATGGTCAATTAATATAGCGCATGCAAATTGAGTGGACATGAGGGCGGAAGAAAGACATTACTACTCCACTGCACGCATGCGAGTAGTTAAATCATGGGTTGCTAGTAGTACTTCCATTGGTCTCCTTCGTATTTTGTGCCAATTTTTGATAGTAACGTAATATTTACGCATTTGAGCAGTGTAGTCCACTTGAAATTTATGTTCCACTAAACTCATCGGGCGCCGTTCCGGGCCTCGAAACCAAAACCATCAATTAATCTTTACCTTGTTCCCATCCCATTCGAAAGCCTGCTCACACCTACTAGTATGTACCAAACCTGAACGTGTTCCCACTATGCAGGTGTTAGTACTAGTGCTAGTACTTGGGTTATAAAAAGGGGAACTACCTAACCGAAAATTACTCTACCTTTCCTCCTCATAAGTGCTTCTTCTTCATCCGTCCTTGCCATGGCCGGTGAGCAGAGCTCTAGGTCGAGAACTACTCGTAACAAGGGAGCGACAACCAAGGCTGCGGAAAAAAAGAGAGGGCTCGCCGCCATGCAGAGACCTCGAAAGATCTCTCACGGGCAGGCGATGGCTCCCAGGAGTGCCCTAGCCGCGGAGGTGAAAGAGCTAGTTATCGACTAGAGGGGGGGGGGGTGAATAGGTGATTTTTATGAAAGTCTTCAAAACATGGGAGTTTCGAAGACAAACAATAGAAATGACACTATTCATATGCAGCGGAAGGTAGACTACACTAGACAAGCCATAGTCAAGTATTCATTGAAGTGAAAGCACGAAGACTATTAGCAGCTAGGTAGTAAGGATCAGGATGGAAGATAGTATGAAGCCAATCACGACAAGTAGTCACACAGTGAAGTCAAACAGATAATCCAAGCAGGCAATGACTTCACGAAGACAAACTGTAAGTAAAGAGAAGTGAGAGATAGAACCAGTAGCTTCGGGAGGATAGAGATTTGTTCGACCAGTTCCAGTTGCTGTGACAACTGTATGTCTGGTTAGGGAGGCTGAGATTCAACTCAGAAGACCGCGTCTTCACCTTATTCCCCTTGAGCTAAGGACACCTAGTCCCCGCCCAATCACTCTGGTAAGTCTTCAAGGTAGACTTCCAAACCTTCACAGACTTTGTTCATCGGCAATCCACAATGACTCTTGGATGCTCAGAACATGACGCCTAACCGGCTGGAGGATTCATGGTCCTCAAGTGTAACAAGTCTTCATTGGTGTCATCGGCGTCATCAAGAACTCTGGCATTAACAGTTGCCGCGGAGGAGGAGTACTCAGAGTCTTCAAGGGATGGAGTTTGACGCAAGACAACATTCCTGGGAGGAGTGGTGTCGAACTCGAATCTCTCTGTGAAGCCATCATCTTGAAGACCAGCTTCAGCACTGAGCAATGTCAAACTCTTCCAGGACCGCCGACAGGTTTCATGAGTGACAAAGGCATTCTTGGTGGCAAGGTTGCGAATGCGATTAATATCCACCAAGAGGCTTTGCATCTGATGCTTTAGCCAGTAATGATGCTTATCGTGTTTCTGATGCAAGGCCACGAGAAGCTCTCAGTCATTGAGCACACGAGATCGCTTCCGAGGCCTTGGAGCAATAGTGCTTTTAGTGGCTTCAGTACGTGCACGGCGAGTATTGCCAGCCAGCGGATAAACACGAGAAGCATCCTGAACTCCTTCAACATGCTGAGATAAATTGCCTCCTTGGCAGGCTCTGGGTAAATGGCTTCGATTGACATATCAACCTCTGGTAGAAATATGAGATGGTTGCGTGCAGAGGGCTGATAGTCAACAACAGAGTGAAGCTGTAACATCCCAAATTTCCTATTTGGCATGTTATACATATGTCATCCATGCATATCATATTTTATTGCTTTTTCGTTTGCAATCCTCGAAATCCTAAGCAACTCAAGGACCTTCGGAGAGAGTTGGGGATTTTCCAATTTTCATATTTGAAAATTTTTATCAAATAGTGAAGACGAGGATTTTGATTTTTAATTATTTCTCTTCGGAAAATATTTCATTTTAAAATAATAAATGAAGGGAGATAATATGACTTCTCCAAAACAATTGAAATATCGGAGGAAAAATGTTAAAATCATTATTTGGATTTTATTTGAGTTTATTCGGAATTTTATTTGCCCTAGAAAAATTTACATGTTTTAAAAATTGCATTTTAGGGGCCAAGAAAAGTTCATCTTGTTCTAAATATTTTATTTAGACGGAGAAAACTTGTTTTGGAATTTTTAGATTTTTATTTACATTTTTCCAGGATTTTTTTTCTATTCGGCGGAATGGTTTTTTAAAAAAAACCCCGCGCCCGACCGGGCCAAGGGCCCAGCCAGGCTGGCCCGCCTCGCCGCTGTCTCCCTGCCACCGTGCGCCGCACGGACGCCGAGGGGAGTCCGAGCCGGACTCCTCCCCGGGCGCCCCCTTCCCCAAGACGGAGCCGCCCCCCTCCTTAAATACCCCGCCCCGCCGCCCTCACCACCACCCGCCACCACCGCTGCCGCCGAGCAGCGCCCGAGCCGCCGCCGCG
>NC_041389.1:704256744-704264870 GCF_002162155.2 Triticum dicoccoides | reverse complement strand
CGCCGCTGCCGCCGCCGCCGTCTCGCCGAGCCCCGCCGCCCCTCGCCGAGCCCCGCCGGAGCCGCCCGCCCTGCCGGACGACCTCGCCGGAGGTAGCCACCCCGCCGCCCATTTTTTTTCCGAATAAAACCCCCTTCAGTTTTTTAAGAAAAACCCTGGTTCGTTTTTTTATAGATCGGTTTTATTCTTCGGTTGATTTTCTTAGCGAGCGTTCGCTCGTTCATTCGTCTTAACGAACGTGTTCATTGTTTAGTTTCTGCTAACGAACGTTCGATCGTTTAGCCGTTCATCGTTTTTCTTTTATCGGATTTATTCCGCGATTATTCTGATCGCGATTTCTGATCCGATGTTCGAACCTGTTTATCTTTTCGCTCGTTTATCGGAATCAGGCGATTCAAGCGCCTGGAGTTTCGTCTCAAAACCTTCTTTCCGAATAATCAAATCAAACAAGTTTTTATATTTGTAAAATTTGACCCTAGTTCAGATTAGTTAACGGATCTTGTTTCTTTTGCCGTTTGAGTTTCGTTGCTCTGTTTGATTTGATTCTCTTTGCAAACCGGAGTTCTTAAGTTGAACTCTCCGGTCAAACTCTTTTATTTGGAGTTCTACTTGTGCATCTTTGATTGTTGCTTATGTATGCTATTGTTTGCTTGCGATAGAATTCCTGGAGTGCGAAGCGTGTTACTACGAGTCTCTAGGATTCACGGATCGTCAGCAAGGCAAGTAACATATTGATCATACTCTTTTCATACCCAGTTTTTATGCATTAGTTTCAATCCTCAAACATTGCATGACTAGGATGCCTTTAATATGTGGGTTTTGGGAAGTAGTTGCTGAGGTAGAACCTATTGCCCTGTTTATTATCAAACCCTTGGGAGTTACTTCTACGCGTTGCTTATTTTGCCATGCTATGCTCGTAGACGTGGATTGGGTTTGAGTGATTTCCATGACAGATGTGAGATTGTTAAATTAATGGTTTACTTAAGGTGGCAACTTTAATACACATCTAGTGGATTGAGGCACCTGGGGTATCCAGTGATTGCCTGTTTTATTTTTGGAAATCCCGGGGTTACCGTGTGATTCTCCTATGGACCGCCACCCAGGCTCAAAGGGAACTGAGTCTATTCATGCTAGAAACTTCCGTGTGCAGCCGCAAGCTATTATTGGCTCTAGCATAGTTGAGTAAGTCACGTGAAGCTCTTGAAGAGGTGGATCAGCAGGTAGTGGGTTTGTTGGTTTGGTATGGTCTGCCCGGAGTAGAGAGTTAATGTTTCTGAAAGACTGTGTCTCGGTCATCCATTTCTCAAACATCATGTAGTGCGAGGAATCAGCGGAGGCGATCGAGTCTTGCGGGGAAAAGTGCGCAAACCTCTGCAGAGTGTACAATCTAATCATGGTTAGCCGTGTCCCCGGTTATGGACAATTCTGAGTATCTAGTACTTGAGTATTCGCATGTATCTCAACACTTCTAATTAATCTTGCTGGGTTGTTAACTATTTTAATTGGGATCATTGAGTTGGGGTTACCTTCTCAAATGATGTTTCAACCACCATGATAGTTAAATTAAAATTTATTCCTTTGTAGTAGGGAAAAATTGGCTTTTCGCAAAACTGTAACCATAGAGCTTTCCACCAGCCAAATATGCATGTAGTGGTAGTATTATTCTGTTATTGCTCTTTTGTGTTACATTGCCAGCATATTCCATGTGCTGACCCGTTCTCGGGCTGCAACGTATTATGTTGCAGACTTTTCAGACGAGGAGTAAGGTTCGTAGGTCGTTGCCGTGCAGCTCAGCTATGCCGTTGGAGTTGATGGACTCACTTTATCTTCCAAGCCTTCCGCTGTTATCGCATTAGATGGCCTTAAGCCATATTATTGTAATAAGTTCTCTTTTGAGACATTCAATGTAATAAGTGTGTGATTGCTACTCTGTATAAATCCTTCGAGTACTGTGTGTGTCAACATTACCGATCCAGGGATGACATGGAAGCACAGAGACTTGATCCATTCGGGTCGGGTCGCTACAAGATGGTATCAGAGCACAAGCTGAGTGTAGAACACGACCACTAAGATAAACCATAGGTCACTCTTCTCTTCTCATTTCTGACTCCTCTTCTTTTTCCACTCTTTAGGATGAAGGAGATGAAGAACAAGTTTGCACAACCAGATGAAGACTCACCTTTTGGATGCCACTTGAAGGAAGTCACTAGGTACTTGACTATTGGAATACCAAGCTTCACTGGGACGTACAACGCCACTCTACCAGAAGAAGAGCGCTGGATGATTCAAGTACGAGTTCCAGGAAGAACATTCTCGCCAAATTCTAAACCCATAGAGTTTTCTTTGAAGCACCCACTTGGAGCCTTGGCAAGAGTATGACAGGTCATATTACCATGGGACGCATTGGAGAAATCTACAACAAGGACCTTGAGGACACCACCTATCAAATATGTGGGCGCCGAGATGAACAATGGGAGATGATTAGCACTAGGAAGGATAGATCTGTCGCAGCCTTTATCCAGGAGCAAAACCAGCACATTCGACGACAGGAGAACCAGATGTGCGCAGACATGATCGAGTTGAAGAAGGCGAAAACTAGGATCATCGAGCTGGAGGAAGAACTTAAGTTCACACGCGATGGATATGAGGAGGAAATCAAGACCCTATTGGAGAAGAATGACGACCTAGTCGAGAAGATCGGAATTTTCATGGGAGGACCAGTTCCGAGAGAAGATGATGGAGACCCCATTTGTCCGGACAACTACATCATCATCGACGACACCGATTCAGATTCAAGTGATGATGACTACGAAGATGAAGCTGGAGCAGACATCATGGAGTCTTCCACCGATCCAAATTTCTAGATGACCACCATATAATAATAGTATTCCCCCATGTAACTAGTAGTAGTGAGCACTTTTGTGATAGTCCTAGACCGTTTTGTATGCCCTTGCTTGATTGATTGAATGAATGCTTGTGTTTGCCTCATATACATATGGGTAGTGTTTCTCCCCTAGATCTTTTTCTATTCTAATCTCTTCCATATAAACCCATCAGATGCCTCCGAGAAGAGACCCCGATTTTGTTTTCCGACCGGAGATCACGCAGTTGATCCAGCAGCAGAATGCCTTGATGCAATTGCTAGTTCAGAACCAGGGCAATGCCAATAACAACAATGCCAACAACAACCCGCCGCCAGTGGATAACCTCGCCCGTTTCTTAAGGTTACAGCCGCCGGTGTTCTCCAGTAGCATCGAGCCAATAGTTGCAGATGATTGGCTACGTCGTATTGGAAGGGAGTTAACCACCGCATGATGCACAGATGCTGAGAAGGTGCGTTTTGCCGCATACCAACTGGATGGACCTGCAGCAGCATGGTGGGAGAATTTCACAGCCACCTATCCTATCGACACTGTCACATGGGCTCAGTTTCAGTAGGCTTTTCGTACTGCCCATGTATCGACTGGAGCTATGTAGGTGAAGAAGCGTGAGTTTCGCAATCTATGCCAGGGGAACCGCACTATTGGCCAGTACGTGGATGAGTTTAGCAAGTTATCACGTTATGCCCCTGATGATGTGGCCACAGATGCCGCGAAGCAGGAGAAGTTTATGGAAGGGCTGAATGATGAGATGAGTATGCACTTGATGGTAGCAACCTTCAACAATTACCAGGAGTTGGTAGATAAGGCCCTAATGATTGAAGGAAAGCAGCAGCAGATTGAGAATCGTAAGAGGAAGTATGGACAAGGGAAATACAACTCAGGAGCTCACCAGAAGCCTCGTTTAAGCCCGAACTCGGGAGGACTTGTTCATAACCATGGAGGTCATAACCATGCTGGAGGAGGATCGCATAACCATAATGGTGCGAAGAACGGGAATGGGATTGGAGCCAACAATAATCAGAATCGCTCTAACCCATCTACACCCACAAAGAGGGACTTAAGTCAAGTTGTTTGCTACAAGTGCGGGAAGACCGAGCACTATGCCAATGACTGCTCTGAAGGAAAGAATGAAAACAGAAATGGGAGCACTGGGAAGAAGCCCAATCCATTCAACAAAGGACAAGTGAACCACGTTAACGTGGAGGAAGTTGAAGAGCAGCCGGACGCGGTAATAGGTAAGTTTTTGGTTCAGTCATTTACCGCAATTATTCTTTTCGATACTGGTGCATCGCATTCATACATATCAAGGGGATTTGTGGAAAAGTTCAAGTTACCAACCCAAACCCTTAGGACACCCCTTTTAGTGAGCTCGCCTGGAGCAGAGTACATGGCTAGCAGTTGGTGCACCCATATGCCCCTAATCATTGGCACACATGTATTTCTGTCTGACCTAATTATCTTGGAGTCGTAAGGATTGGATGTGATATTAGGAATGGACTGGATGTCGAAGTATGGAGGAAGTATTGACTGTGCTAGTAAGTCAATTTACCTTACCACCCCGGAGGGAAAAAGGATTAAGTATGTATCTAGGCATGTGCCTAGGAGGAGCCAAGTAAACGCCCTCACGAGAGTTGTACAGGAGGAAGTACCTGTAGTAAAGGATTTTCCGGATGTTTTCCCTGAAGAGTTACCAGGTATGCCACCGGATAGAGACATCGAGTTTTTGATAGAGCTATTGCCAGGTATAGGGCCGATATCCAAGAGACCCTATCGGATGCCAGCAAATGACCTGGAGGAAATTAAGAAGCAGATCAAAGAGTTGTTGGAGAAAGGTTACATTTGTAGAAGTTCATCACCTTGGGGAGCCCCAGTACTTTTGGTGGAGAAGAAGGATAAATCCCTGAGGATGGTCATTGATTACCGAGCTCTGAATGAAGTAACGATAAAGAACAAGTATCCCTTACCGATGATTAATGATCTGTTTGATCAGTTACAAGGAGATAAGGTGTTTTCAAAGATTGATCTACGATCAGGATACCATCAGTTGAAGATCCGAGAGAAGGATATACCAAAGACAGCGTTTACCACGCGGTATGGATTATATGAGTACACGGTCATGTCATTTGGACTGACTAACGCCCCTGCCTATTTCATGAGTATGATGAACAAGGTGTTCATGGAGTATTTGGACAAGTTTGTTGTGGTATTTATTGATGATATTATGATATACTCGAAGAACGAAGAGGAGCATGCGGAACACTTGCGTTTGGTTCTCGAGAAACTCAGGGAACACCAGTTATACGCCAAATTCAGCAAGTGTGAGTTTTGGTTGAAAGAAGTTGGATTTCTTGGGCATGTTATATCAGGAGAGGGTATAGCAGTGGATCCCAGTAAGGTTCAGTCGGTCACTGAATGGTTGGCACCCACTTCAGTTGGCGAGATCCGCAGTTTCCTTGGACTCACAGGATATTATCGGAGATTCATTGAGAATTTTTCCAAGATTGCTAAACCAATGACTGAATTGTTAAAGAAGGATACTAAGTTCAAATGGACGGAGGATTGCGAGAAAAGTTTTCAAGAGCTGAAGGAACGATTGACTATAGCCCCAGTGCTGACCTTGCCAGATATACGTAAGGAGTTTCAAGTGTATTGTGACGCCTCTCGCTTGGGACTTGGATGTGTGCTTATGCAGGAAGGAAAAGTTGTTTCGTATGCCTCACGACATCTGAAGCCACACGAGTTGAACTATGCCACACATGATCTGGAGTTAGCAGCCGTAGTGCATGCGCTGAAGACCTGGAGACATTATCTTATTGGAAACCGTTGTGATGTGTACACGGATCATAAGAGCTTGAAGTACATTTTCACCCAGAAGGAGTTGAACCTTAGACAGAGGAGATGGTTGGAACTTATAAAGGATTATGATATGAAGCTACACTATCATCCAGGAAAAGCCAAAATCGTAGCAGACGCTTTGAGCCGGAAAAGTTATGCTAATGTTCTTGTGAGCAAAGGAATGCCAAAAGAGTTAGCTGCGGAGATCATGGAACTTCGGTTGGAGATTGTTCCAAAAGGCTTTCTTGCACCAATGGAGGTTCAGTCGACATTGTTGGACAAGATTCGAGAAGCTCAGAAGGAGGACAAAGAGATTGTTGAGATAAGAGAGAGGATGGGCGAAGGTAAAGCCAAAGGTTTTCGCGAGGATGAGCACGATACCTTGTGGTTTGAGGACCGGATTTATGTGCCCAACAATTCGGAGATCAGGAAGTTGATACTTCAGGAGGCCCATGACTCACCATACTCGATTCATCCCGGAAACACCAAGATGTATTTGGACTTGAAGGAACGTTTCTGGTGGACTGGTATGAAGAAGGATATTGCCGAGTATGTAGCCGTATGTGATGTATGTCAGAGAGTGAAGGCAGAGCATCATAAACCAGCAGGACTGTTACAGCCTATGCCAATACCCGAATGGAAGTGGGACAAACTTGGTATGGACTTTATTACCGGATTACCTAGAACCAAGGCAGGATATGATTCTATATGGGTAATTGTGGATCGATTAACTAAAGTAGCTCACTTCATCCTGGTGAAAACAACGTATACAAGTGCAAAGTTGGCCAAGATATATATGACCAGGATCGTATGTTTACATGGAGTTCCGAGGAGCATCGTATCAGATAGAGGAACCCAGTTTACTTCAAAGTTTTGGCATCAGTTACACCAGACTTTGGGTACCCGATTGGAATTCAGTACCGCTTTTCACCCTCAGACAGATGGACAGACAGAAAGAGTCAATCAGATTCTAGAGGACCTGCTAAGATCATGTGCGCTAGATTATGGATCTAGTTGGGATGCCAATTTACCATACGCGGAGTTCTCTTATAACAACAGCTACCAGGCCAGTTTGAAGATGGCACCATTCGAAGCTCTGTATGGACGCAGATGTAGAATACCATTGATGTGGGATGAGGTAGGAGACCGTCAATTGTTTGGACTAGATTTGATCAAGGAATCGGAAGAGAAGGTTAAACTGATCAGAGACAGACTAAAGATCGCTCAGTCCAGACAGAAGAGTTATGCAGATTCAAAACGCAAGGAAGTAACCTATGAAATTGGAGACATAGCTTATTTACGAGTATCACCTTTGAGGGGAGTAAAATGTTTTGGAGTTAAGGGAAAGTTAGCCCCGAGATTTGTAGGACCGTATCGTATTTTGGGACGGATGGGAGAAGTTGCCTACAAGCTGGAGTTACCTGAGGGTTGTCAGGAGTTCACGACGTGTTTCACGTAGCACAGCTGAAGAAGTGCCATGCTGAGATGGCCGATATACCATTGAATGATACAGTACCTTTGGAGGCGATTCAGCTGGATAATAATCTGACCTATGAGGAGAAGCCAGTAAAGATTCTTGAGTTTGATAGTCGAGTCACTCGCAACAAGGTGATCAAGTTTTGCAAAGTTCAGTGGAGTCATCATACTGAGGAGGAAGCCACCTGGGAGCGAGAAGAGGATATTCGCAAGGACCACCCGCACCTATTTTCTAGCCAACCCGAATCTCGAGGGCGAGATTCATCTTAAGGGGGGTAGGTTTGTAACATCCCAAATTTCCAATTTGGCATGTTATACATAGGTCATCCATGCATATCATATTTTATTGCTTTTTCGTTTGCAATCCTCGAAATCCTAAGCAACTCAAGGACCTTCGAAGAGAGTTGGGGATTTTCCAATTTTCATATTTGAAAATTTTTATCAAATAGTGAAGACGAGGATTTTGAATTTTAATTATTTCTCTTCGGAAAATATTTCATTTTAAAATAATAAATGAGGGGAGATAATATGACTTCTCCAAAACAATTGAAATATCGGAGGAAAAATGTTAAAATCATTATTTGGATTTTATTTGAGTTTATTCGGAATTTTATTTGCCCTAGAAAAATTTACATGTTTTAAAAATTGCATTTTAGGGGCCAAGAAAAGTTCATCTTGTTCTAAATATTTTATTTAGACGGAGAAAACCTGTTTTGGAATTTTTAGATTTTTATTTACATTTTTCTAGGATTTTTTTTTCTAGTCGGCGGAATGTTAAAAAAAACCCCGCGCCCGATCGGGCCAAGGGCCCCGCCTGGCCGGCCCGCTTCGCCGCCGCCTCCCCGCGCGCGCTGCCGTGCGCCGCACGGACGCCGAGGGGAGTCCGAGCCGGACTCCTCCCTGGGCGCCCCCTTCCCCAAGCCGGAGCCGCCC
>NC_041389.1:704209668-704256254 GCF_002162155.2 Triticum dicoccoides | reverse complement strand
CGCCGCCGAGCAGCGCCCGAGCCGCCGCCGCGCCCTGCCCGAGCCGCCGTCGCCGTCTTCCGCGCCGCCGTCTCGCCGAGCCCCGCCGCCCCTCGCCGAGCCCCGCCGGAGCCGCCCGCCCTGCCGGACGACCTCGCCGGAGGTAGCCACCCCGCCGCCGGTTTTTTTCCGAATAAAACCCCCTTCGTTTTTTTGAGAAAAACCCTGGTTCGTTTTTTTATAGATCGGTTTTATTCTTCGGTTGATTTTATTTGCGAGCGTTCGCTCGTTCGTTCGTCTTAACGAACATGTTCATTGTTTAGTTGCTGCTAACGAACGTTCGATCGTTTAGCCATTCGTCGTTTTTCTTTTATCGGATTTATTCCGCGATTATTCTGATCGCGATTTCTGATCCGATGTTCAAACCTGTTTATCTTTTCGCTCGTTTATCGGAATCAGGCGATTCAAGCGCCTGGAGTTTCATCTCGAAACCTTCTTTCCGAATAATCAAATCAAACAAGTTTTTATATCTGTAAAATTTGACCCTAGTTCAGATTAGTTAACGGATCTTGTTTCTTTTGCCGTTTGAGTTTCGTTGCTCCGTTTGATTTGATTCTCTTTGCAAACCGGAATTCTTAAGTTGAACTCTCTGGTCAAACTCTTTTATTTGGAGTTCTACTTGTGCATCTTTGATTGTTGCTTATGTATGCTATTGTTTGCTTGCGATAGAATTCCCGGAGTGCGAAGCGTGTTACTACGAGTCTCTAGGATTCACGGATCGTCAGCAAGGCAAGTAACATATTGATCATACTCTTTTCATACCCAGTTTTTATGCATTAGTTTCAATCCTCAAACATTGCATGACTAGGATGCCTTTAATATGTGGGTTTTGGGAAGTAGTTGCTGAGGTAGAACCTATTGCCCTGTTTATTATCAAACCCTTGGGAGTTACTTCTACGCGTTGCTTATTTTGCCATGCTATGCTCGTAGACGTGGATTGGGTTTGAGTGATTTCCATGATAGATGTGAGATTGTTAAATTAATGGTTTACTTAAGGTGGCAACTTTAATACACATCTGGTGGACTAAGGCACCTGGGGTATCCAGTGATTGCCTGTTTTATTTTTGGAAATCCCGGGGTTACCGTGTGATTCTCCTATGGACCGCCACCCAGGCTCAAAGGGAACTGAGTCTATTCATGCTAGAAACTTCCGTGTGCAGCCGCAAGCTATTATGGGCTCTAGCATAGTTCAGTAAGTTACGTGAAGCTCTTGAAGAGGTGGATCAGTAGGTAGTGGATTTGTAGGTTTGGTATGGTCTGCCCAGAGTAGAGAGTTAATGTTTCTGAAAGACTGTGTCTCGGTCATCCATTTCTCAAACATCATGTAGTGCGAGGAATCAGCGGAGGCGATCGAGTCTTGCAGGGAAAAGTGCGCAAACCTCTGCAGAGTGTACAATCTAATCATGGTTAGCCGTGTCCCCGGTTATGGACAATTCTGAGTATCTAGTACTTGAGTATTCGCATGTATCTCAACACTTCTAATTAATCTTGCTGGGTTGTTAACTATTTTAATTGGGATCATTGAGTTGGGGTTACCTTCTCAAATGATGTTTCAACCACCATGATAGTTAAATTAAAATTTATTCCTTTGTAGTAGGGAAAAATTGGCTTTTCGCAAAACTGTAACCATAGAGCTTTCCACCAGCCAAATATGCATGTAGTGGTAGTATTATTCTGTTATTGCTCTTTTGTGTTACATTGCCAGCATATTCCATGTGCTGACCCGTTCTCGGGCTGCAACGTATTATGTTGCAGACTTTTCAGACGAGGAGTAAGGTTCGTAGGTCGTTGCCGTGCAGCTCAGCTATGCCGTTGGAGTTGATGGACTCACTTTATCTTCCAAGCCTTCCGCTGTTATCGCATTAGATGGCCTTAAGCCATATTATTGTAATAAGTTCTCTTTTGAGACATTCGATGTAATAAGTGTGTGATTGCTACTCTGTTATAAATCCTTCGAGTACTGTGTGTGTCAGCATTACCGATCCAGGGATGACACGGAAGCACAGAGACTTGACCATCTGAGGTCGGGTCGCTACAGAAGCTTGATCAGTCGCATTACCCATGGAGCATAGAATTTTAGACCAAATATGTCTGAGCCAGATGCAGCAAATTGGCGAATGAAGAAATCCTGAGCATTGAAGCTGATGCCATTGAGAATATAGAAGACCAATGTCTTCATTGCGCCTTCTAGATTTGCTGAGGAAGAATGTCCTTTGATGGGCCATAGAGTTCGCCTGATAATGTGATAGATGGTGCGGGGCAGATACTCTAGGTCTTCAACAAAGAATTCCTTGGGGTATTCAGCATCCTGCGGTAGTGGCTTCATCATACTCAGCATTTGGCTCATATTGGGCTCAGGCTTCTGGAAGATGCTTTCCAATGCATTGCGGTGATGCTAACAACCAGGTTCATAAAGTTCACCTGGAGTGGACAGGCCAGTAAGCTCAATGAGATCAAGAGTTTTGGTTTCATGGTGTACATTGCCTGTCATCCACTCAAGGACCCATGTCTTCGGATCCCTGTTGTAGCCGCGAATGTGGAGAGTTGCATAGAATTGCAGGAGAAGCTCTTCATTCCAATTCTCCTTATCAGTCACAAACTGGAGAAGGCCTGCATCTCTGAAACAGTCAAGGGCTTCTTCTAAGCAGGGCAGGCCAGCAATGGCTTCAGAGTCCAGACGCATATGAGGAAATATGCGCCCTTGGTTGTATAGAACACAAGAGTAATAGCTGCGCTGCTGATAACTCCAGAACCAATCAGAAGAAATTCTTGGCTTGGAATATGGGTTCATGGCGCTATCAAAGAAGGTGTTGTATGCAATGAATCCATTGACATTGAATGATCCTGGTGCAGGTGTAATACCTGGAAACCTTGGCAGCCTCGGCTTTGGCTTATGATCCTGTGGCTGGTGCTCCACATGATAATCAAACTGAGGTCCGGGAGCAGGCGGAGGAATCAGAATTGGCCATCTAACATTGACAAGCTCGCCTTGATAAAATGCTTGCTTAATAGTGTGTGGCCATGGTGGTGGTACAGGAGCAGTGGCATTAGCAAGGGCATTAGGCTGCACATTGGGCGCAGGTGCATCATTGGCTTCATGCATGGTGTTCATTGCAGGCGCCACATGATCTTCAGCCATGACAACATCATTGGCTTCAGTAGTGTTGTTGGTGGCCGCCTCAGGATTTTCAACCTCCACTTGAGTAGCTGGAGGGTTGGGCATAGACGCGTTCTCCTCGAGAACATCTTCTTGGTTGGTAGGGGGTGTGGTAACACATTCTTCTTCTTGACGGGGTTCTTGATTTTCATCGGCTGATGCAGCCGGTATGTCTTCAGCAGCTTTGGCTTCAGACACAGACACATTCATAGTAGGAGTGGCTCCAGGAAACACTAGCCGTGCTGCTAGTTATCGACTAGAGGGGGGAGGGGTGAATAGGAGGTTTTTATGAAAGTCTTCAAAACATGGGAGTTTCAAAGACAAACAATAGAAATGACACTATTCGTATGCAGCGGAAGGTAGACTACACTAGACAAGCCATAGTCAAGTATTCAATGAAGTGAAAGGATGGAGACTATTAGCATCTAGGTAGTAAGGATCAGGATGGAAGATAGTATGAAGCCAATCAGGACAAGTAGTCACATAGTGAAGTCAAACAGATAATGCAAGCATGCAATGACTTCACGAAGACAAACTGTAAGTAAAGAGAAGTGAGAGATAGAACCAGTAGCTTTGGGAGGACAGAGATTTGTTTGACCAGTTCCAGTTGCTGTGACAACTGTATGTCTGGTTAGGGAGGCTGAGATTCAACTTAGGAGACCGCGTCTTCACCTTATTCCCCTTGAGCTAAGGACACCTAGTCCCCGCCCAATCACTCTGGTAAGTCTTCAAGGTAGACTTACAAACCTTCACAGACTTTGTTCACCGGCAATCCACAATGACTCTTGGATGCTCAGAAAGTGACGCCTAACCAGCTGGAGGATTCACAGTCCTCAAGTGTAACAAGTCTTCAGATCACGCGGACAGAAAGACTTCACTGATGCCAAACACTCTTTGGGCTCTGGGTGGTTTGGGCTTTGTCCTCGCAAGGATTCTCTCTCAAATGCTTCGGAGGTGGGTTTCTCTAAAACGACAAAAGCCGTGCACTAACTCTGAGCAGCCGCCAATTTATGGTGTAGGGGTGGGCTATTTATAGCCACAGGGCAACCCGAACTGATTTGTCCGAAATGACCCTGGGTCACTAAGGAACTGACACGTGTCCCAATGGTCAGATTTCAAACACACAAGGCAGCTTGACTTGGGCTACAAGTAAAGCTGACTCATCCAACTCTGGATAAGATTTGCTCTCATTGTCTTCGCTCGAAGACGTAGGATTTGGTTGAGCATCACTTCAGTCACTCTGACTTTGTTCACTTGGACCCCACTTAACAGTGCGATGGTTCCTATGACTCAACAAAGAAGAAAAGGAAACAATGAAACATCTAAGTCTTCGCGCTCCATAGTCTTCACGCGATGTCTTCTCATGTCATAGCCTTCAACGTGAATAGCTTCACAGACCACCATTGTCTTCAATGTCTTCACACATTTTTAGGGGTCATCTCCGGTAGGTAAACCGAATCAATGAGGGACAACTACCTGTGTTATCCTGCAATTCTCACAAACACATTAGTCCCTCAACCAGGTTTGTCATCAATACTCCAAAACCAACTAGGGGTGGCACTAGATGCACTTACAGGAGGCGAACATGCCAAGCCGGCGGCGCTGGAGTCGTTATCCCTCGATGGCATGCCCGATCAGCTCAATAAGCACCTCAATAAGCAGAAGGAGTTCATCCAAGGCTTGGTGGAGCTGCTGAAGGAGAGCCTCGACGACATGCCCACTGAGCTCAATAAGCAGGGGGAGTTGACCTCCGGCTTGGTGATGCTACTGAAGAAGAGCATTGCCTCGGAGAAGAAGGTGACCAGCAAAATCCTGCAACTTCAGGAGGACAAGGCGAAGCTCTGCCACGAGCTCGACCTGTTGAAGGAGAAGAACGCCGGCTGGAAGAAGCTGCATGAGAATAGTAGTTCCTCGATGAAGATGATGCAGGCCCTCGTCATGGAACAGAAGGAGGAGTTGGCGAAGCTCCACATCGAGCACCCGACTGCTGTCAAGGTACGTAATGCGGCTGTGGAACAGATGACGAAGGCTCGCGTCGAGAAATCCCGCGTCATGGACAGAATGAAGAAGATGGTGGAGGAGCCGCACAAGGATATGGAGGTCGTGGATGCGATGAAGAAGCAGTTACGACTCCGCGGCGAATTAGATCATTCTAGGTGATAATCTTCCTTCTTCTTTTGCTCCTGTGTTTCATCTTTTGCTTTGGGTGTTTCGCCGCACGTGTCACGTTCTCTGCGAGGCATGAATAGAACAATGCTTTTTTGAGGGAATGAATAGAACAATGCTAACAATGAGATGACTAGCAAATTAGATCATTTTTTATCGCCATATGGCACTGAGCTGCCATGTTTCGTGCTCTTCCGTCGTAGTACTACTCTAGTGGAAAACTTGAGTATACCGCATGGTTCCTTGGTCCTCCTCAGGTCTTTGGCGCATTTATATGATCAGTCAAATCACAAGGCCCCACCTTCCAACAGTAATGAGCCGTCAAATCATAAAGGCCCTCGCCTCTTGTGAAACCGACCAAGCTAGACTGCCCCGCCCTCTAGCCTTTTAAAAAATGTATACTTTTGTACAATAGTAGTATCGATGGATTGTACAAAAGGTGGTACATATAGAGAGTGCTCGTCGCCAAATTATGCATATAGTACTATTAAAAAGGCTAGTGACAATAATGGTGTCCACCACAACCCACCCCTCAAATAAAACTAAGCATCCTGGAATTCTTTGACAAAACTAAGCACGCTGAAATTCTTTGACAACTGAACTGCTGGCTATATGATGTTGGCCATATATATTGTACGTATATAATGTGAAGAAATGAGTGGTAGTACTATACCAACTAAAAGACGAAATGTAAGAAATACTAGTATGTACGTACTGAAGAGTTAAAGTAACGAGAAGAAACATAACATAGTTCTGCTGGGGGTTTAGCACAACACCCCCCTCAAATTAAACTAAGAACACCTGAAATTAAACTATGCAACTAATCCGGTAGACACTGCATTAGAACCACCATGAGCAACGACACTGCCACCTTACTCGGAGTCCTCATCCACGTCCTCGACTTCGTCCTTGTTCCTCTTGCTCTTGGACGATACTTCTTTGCTTGAACCGCACACTTGGCTCTTGCTCTTCATCCAACCCTTGTAGATATTGAAACAAAGGTAGCCATCCATTGCAGCGTAGTGGATGTGGTCTATATCTAGTACATTCCGCTGCCATGCATGACGATGAAACGTGTGATGAGGTTTCTCCAGTTTACCGTATGAAGGATGAACCATGGCTCCTGCCAAGGTCATCATTGAAGGCTGGCCACCGAAGGGCAGCAACCAATTCTTTTGGAGGTCGAAGGGGTTGCCTACAATGAGGCCTATCCGACCCAGGACTTCTTTGTCATTCGTAAAGTCTATAGTAACGAATTTGACTAGGTTGCACTCGAGGAAGTTCTTAAAATCCTAGCATTCAACATCGGCATGGCATATGTGGTAGACCAAGCATAAGTCATGCATGCAAACCTGGATCATGGCGGGCTTCTTCCTCTCTTCGTCCTTTAGATCCTTCTCTCGTCCCAGGACTGTGGTGCACTCAACATCTAGCCCAGCGACCCACTCATCATCTGAGTTTTCGAACATGCGTCTGAAGCGAGAAAGGCATCCTTTCACCATTGCGGAAGAACGGGTGTAGATGAGCTCGAACTCATCGCCGGTGATGGTTCTAACCTTGTACTCACCGCAGATCATGGAGATTTGGGAGGCCATGGATTTGGGAGGAGGGTTAGGATTAGTGGAACTGCCATAATGTGAAAGGACGGGACGACAGGAGCGAACCGCCGTAATATTAAAGGACGTGCGGGGACGAGTAGGAGCGAACTGCCAGCGTGCGAACGGCACGGTAGTGGCTTTCCATTCCTCCCATGATACGAGCTTCCGAGAGCCCTTGGATCTGATATCGAACGGTTGCAAGGCGTGATTCTAGACCTATGGGTGAATATCCTATCCTGGAGGGTTATTCTACAAATTTTCAGCAACTTAGCATGCGACCGTTTGATCTCAGATCCAAGGGCTGCCATCAGCCCGTATCATGGTCGTGCCTACCACGACCGTCGCATTGCTCGCGCGGTCGCGCCTTTGGAGATTTAACATGGTGCGTTAGGCTATCTGATGTTGGCATGTCATACATAGTCATCACTTAGTCACTCATACTACAACAAGGTTAGCTATAAGGTTGGCTATAAGTGTATTTATTTTTTTACTTCTCTCTACCTCTTTCTTCGTACTCCCTCCATCCCATAATATAAGAACATTTTTGACACTAGTGCAGTGCCAAAAATATTCTTATATTATGGGACAGAGGGAGTAGTACTTATTGCATTTGCCAAGGAGTGACCTCTTCCAATGAAATGGTGTGCTTATTAGTTTTTTGTTTCTAAGTTTGCTTCATTTAATTAGCTATAGACTCAAAATTGTCTTTTCACCTAGGTACACGTGCTTAGCACCGTTTCTTCCTTGGGTCACCAAACTAGTCTCTATCTTCTTGATTAACTTGCCACATCAGACTTTATGCCTATGTGGCAAGCTTAGCACCTGTAGGAGCAAGTAAGTACAATAGTGCGCTTTGCATGTCATTTTTGCATATGTGGAGGAAAGAGGCAAGGCAAAAGTGGAGAAGTGGGCTCTCATGCAAGAGCCAGCCTCTACTACAGGATGGAGCATTGGGAGAGGCACCTGTATGGAGGTGGTTAGGAATCGGGAGACTCACGCCGGTCGTAGCGCCGCAGTTAAAATGACAACGGCAAGTCAAATCACGGGGCCCCACCTGTCCAGCAGTAACTCGCTGTCAAATCACACAGCCCTATGTTTGCAACAGCCTACTCCCTCATCTTCTCACGTCTCTGTCGAACCGACTAGGTGGAACTGCCCCGCCTATCACACAGGAAAAGCCCCGCCCTTGACTTTTAAATAGTACAGTATACTAATTTTGTATCCATGGATTGCACCATGGAGCAAAGCCACTAGAAAATGGCGGTACACATGTACGGAATATACAACACGCCCGTCGCGTTCGCGTCGCACCCTAGACGGTCGGTCGGTCTGGCACGCTGCTCCCCGAATGGAACGCGGGTCATATTGCGTTTGCACACACATGTGGGAACGCAATTGAGAACTGACCATAGGCACACTCCCCGGCCCCGCAAGTCGGGTGACTTAATAGAAGAGGGAGACGAGCGATAGTACTAGAGAAGTGTTGTACTGCATTGGTGCCTGGACAATCCCTGCAAGATACGGAAGATCAGTTCGTCCATGCATGTGACCAGACTCCAGCAGACACGTCTGGATTAGCTATCGTCTACATATAGTGCAGGCTTTGTCGTACATGGCTGTAGTTGTGGTGAGAAATCTAAAAAAAGGTTTCTTGTCATCTCGCAAAATTAGGTGTCATGTGCTTCGGATCTCTACGAGGGTTAAACAGCGACAACTGAGTTGGGCTAGTCATTGGGGGCACATGGACGAAGACTACTCGGCTGCCATCTAGGTCAAGCCAGCTATGTTAATTAGGACATCTATCGACGGACCCCTTTTCTATGAGTTTATCTATAATTTGAGCTTTGTTCCTCGTCTAGTTTGTCCGTCGGGATTCATGTTGTCTCCTTTGGGCAGTGAGGTTATGATTTCTTGTCATGTGGCATTTTTTTGTGTTATATGTTATAATCTGGTGCTTCAGATCAAAATCACGACAACTGCGTGAAAGGACCACGATGTCGCCTAGAGGGGGGGGGGGTGAATAGGCGTTTTAAAATCTTTTACGGATTTGGCTATATCCTAATGCGGAAATAAACCAAGCGTATACTTTTCAAGCACAAATCCAAAATATACTAGGCTCACTAAGTGCACCAACAACTTAGCATAAACAAGATGAGAACAATGAGGATATGAGTAAGCACAAGTAAGTTACACAAACTTACTCAATGTACATCACGAGAGATGGAAATAAAAAATACACTCACTCACAAGTAGGCAATACAAGCTTGCACAAATTTTATCACAATATATGGAATTGAATGATACAAGAAAACTCAAGTAAGCACTACAAGCTTACACAAGATATGTCACAAGCTAGCAATTCACACTAAATACAAGGTAGAACAATAGTAGGAAGTATGAATTGCAGACAATAAAGTGTTGGCCTAAATAATCTCTACGATATGGTAACCAACACAATATAATGAGGACAACAACAGTAGTGAATGCGCGGTCAAGTGACCAAGGTAAACCACAAGTAAGGAGTTAGGGTTAGGGATAACCGAAGTCACGGAGACGATGATGTATCCCGATGTTCACTTCCTTGGAGGGAAGCTAGCCACCATTAGAGAGGTGGATGTTACCACGAAGGCACACCAACGCCACGAAGGCTCACCCTATTCTCCTTGAGATATCACCACGAAGGTGATTCCCAACCACTAGTGGTAGACCTTGAGGTGGCCTCCAAACCTTCACAAACTTTTCGGGGGACAAATCACAAGTTGATTCCTCACCGGAGCACTCCTACCGCCTAGGAGTCTCCAACCTCCAAGAGTAACAAGATCAAGGGGGAAATGCTCAAGACTTGCTCAAATCACGAATTCCTTTGGTCAAGAGAAGGAGAGGGAGTGGATCTTCACTTGAGTGGAATCTCTCTAAAGAACTCTCACAAATCTCTCCGGGATCTAAGATTTGAGGTAGGAGAAAGGAGAGGGAGCTTTTCTTCAAGTGTGGGTCAAGATAGTTGTGTTGCTCAACCCCTCCACGAAGTAGTGAAGGGGTATTTATAGTGTGGCCCCAAATGGCCGTTGGGGCAGAATTCTGCTCAGGAAAGTGTCGGACATCCGGTGGATTACCGGACGTCCGGTGGCAAAACAGGCACCGGACGTCCGGTGGAACACCGGATGTCCGACGGCTGTAGCACGCCATCAGACGAATGTATCAGGATATTTGCGAAACAGGTTTGACGGACGTCTGACATTTTCCGGACGTCCGGAGACCGGACGTCCAGTACTTACTGGATTTCCGTCCGTTTGATTCTGGATTGGCGTACCGGATTTCCGGACGTTACCGGACGTCCGGCCAAAATAACAGCAGGAACCCCAAAACTAAAACATGCATAACTTTCACATCCGGACTCCAATTTTGATGATCTTGGGCTCGTTTTGAAGCTATGGAAAAGCTCCAAGTCCTCAGATAAAGAACCACCCAAAATAAACCAAAATGGAGGGTTCAAATTATGCAAAGGTTAGATCATATATTTTGGGAAACTATTTGGCTTTGGCTTTTCTTTGGTATATAGGATATGAGTGGAATTATGTATAGAAGATGTTGACTTGAGCAAATCCATCAAAAACCCCTTTGATCCCCGCTTAATAGTGCGGGATCCCTATAACTCAAGAATCATAAAAATAGCTACACTACATAGCTATCAAGAATCCATTCTTGAGTGTGTATGTTTCTTTGGTGGTCATCACTCCACAACACTAACGTCAAAGGAACTAATACCTTTGACACGAGCCGTTCACTGAGCTTGATGTTGATGTTTCTTCTTGGCTCAAGATGAAGGCAAGACATTGGTAAAGTCTTCATGTCTCTCCCCCATACACAATGTGGGGACACTTTGCTTTGTATTCATCTTCACTTGTCCATCATGTGATCATCCACAAGCTTCAAGCATGTAATTCTTCGGGATGGTTATCTTGAACTTGCCCTTGTCAACCATGATCACCAACACTTGATGTCATCCTCTCATAGACATTTGAAATCTATTTCTCGATGCGAGCCCATGAGAATCACCTAACCCTCAAAAACATAGACAACACATAGTATGGGTTAGTACACAGAGTGTAATTGATAATTTCTTATCATACCACAAGATCCTATGTGGTGCATCATTCGTGTGTTGACCATTTAGAGTTCGATCTTTGAGCTTCATCTTGGTCAACCTATATCTCTACTCCATGTTTAATCTTGACATCTTGAAGGGTATATTGAATTCTTCACTTGAATAGCTTGCTTGAATACTTGATCAATCATGACTCAACACATGAGTCCATTATGATCATATCTTTGAGCCACTCCTAGAGTTCATCATTCAAATCATCCTTTTAAGATCTTGATCCATTATGTATCAAACCATAGCTCTAAGCATGGCAACCCTTAAGATACTCCAACGAACTTCATTTTGATCATCTCAATGTAATTGTTGCTTCAAAGGAGTTGTCTTCCATTATTCTTCAATCACATTCCAATGGGACTAACCTTCAAATGTATATCTTAATGCAAACATTAGTCCATAAGGATTGTCATTAATTACCAAAACCACACATGGGGACAACATGTACTTTCAATCTCCCCCATTTTGGTAATTGATGGCAATCTCAACAAGAGGGTTCATATAATGAATTTTTAAACAAGCACGCAATTTTTTTTGAGGATAAATTGTATACTTGCGGTGATTTTGATAGCATCAATTATCACAAAGAAACTTGATGATATCAAAACTGGTTGTACTAACATCAAAACACTACACAAGCATTTGATGTTAGTAAGACCACAATATATAGAGTAAGCTCCCCCACAATATATGCATGTGTGAATGAACTTTGAATTTCATTGCATATATTGGTTGATATAACTAGTTGGAGATTTCTCTATATATTCATTCATGCAACAAGCATATATAACTAGGGTGAATAGCATGAATGACAACAAGAACTTCAAAAGATATTTATTTTAAACCCTCTAAACTTCTCCCCCATTGGCAACAAATGCCAAAATGGAAGACAAAGCATCTAGAAGACCAATATAGTATGAGTTCCTCCTTGATGTGAGTGAACGCAAATGCACATATTCAATAATGAACAATTTGAGGAGCTCAGAATCTATAAAATGCAACTAGATATGAAGATATGAAAACAAGCATAAGACATGTGAGGAAAACAGTCAAAACACATGAGTGCGCAAGATTATATGCCAAACATACAAGCACTCACGTCACAACCTCTTACCGAAGCCATAATAAGAATAAGAAGAAACGAACAAAGTGGCCGGCAAGGAATAAATGATATCAAGGAAGGATATGAACTTTCTCATGTATAAAAATTTCTGAGTGGTCAATCATAATCATGATATGTACCCGCAAAGAAACTTTGCAAACACAAAAAGATGCAATTGATAAGAACATGATATACAGAAGTGAATCCATTATTATACAACTGAAACCTAGTGATAATAGCAAGGCACATGGCACAAAGCACATGGCACAAATTGATCTCATTTGCATAACACAAAGTGAAGCAAGCAATCAAATGATCCGATGAGCCAAAAGGATAAAAGAATATTATGATTTGGGCAAATGAGTGTTCTAAGGAAAATAGAGAAGCTCCCCATGATTTGTGCACTATTTAGAATTTTTGTATTTGGATACAAGTGCACAAAATAGGATCATCACTCCCCCAAAATCAATAGGAACACAACACAATTTCAAGTAGGCATAGATAGGAAAGGAAGCCTAGCATTTGCAACAAAGATATGGTTGAGCACCATGTAAATGAGGCAACCTAAGAATAGGCACAACCAAAATGATGTGTGTGAGTCACGTCAAAGCACTTGAGAAGACTAGTATAAGGATGAGAATTACGCATCAACATAGACTTGAGTAAATGAGATACAAGGTGCAAGACATGTCCTTCCCACACACATGAAGTTAAGAAGGTCACACACACATCAAGCAAATGGGTTCACACGCTCACTAATAGAAAACTAAAAATCAAAGCTTGTGACAACCCATGATGACGATAGGAAATAATAGGCTTGTCAAGACAAGCATGAGGACACCAATCTTCACCAAACATGAGTGCACTAAGATGCAAAGAGGTAAGACATGCACTCATTCAACAAATGCTTCCATGGAGCCACCAAAAGGATATAAAAAGTGAATGAAATGGTGGACATGAAAGAGTAGGGATATCATCTAGAGATGTAACTTCTCTCACATGTATAAGATACTAGGTAGATGATATCCACAAAGAAGGATGTACACATAAAATAGTTACAAAAGGAAGGAATAAGATATCCAAACGGGAGTCATAAAATATACCAATGAGATCTTTGCTTGAAAGGATAGCACATGGCTTAATATAATCTTATTGTATATTAATGAACTACAAACACACAACCATCAAAGACATCACAACTAGCAAAGAGAGATCATTGTTGGGATGCTTTGAGAAAGGAAACAAGAATCACAGGAACGAGTCAAGAAATACATGCCATGATGCAACCTACACAAGGTTGACCCCATTTCTCTCTCTATATATATGCATGACGTAAATACTTGTTACCGAGATAGCATTGGTATGAAGTCGTAGATCAATAAAATGTCCAAGCTTGGCTCTAATTTCCTCATAGTGCCACCACCTTCATGAATAAGCCAAGCACCAAATGCTTCTCAAATGTACCTAAAACATTTTAAGTACAATATGGTCCCCAAACTTATTGGGTCCGAAGTAGTTAGCATAACTACAACACATAGGGTAAAACCACTTAAATATGTGCCTAGTGATGTGAATTTGAATTTCATGCACATCATAGCTATTAAGAATTTGATGGATTTACCATATATATATATATATATATATTGGAGCAAATAAGGCAAGCAAGGCATGTGAATTTACACATAGTAAACATGCATGCACAAGCCTACCAAAATCCAGGGAGATACAAATTGGACAAATGACCACATAACCGTTAATACTTCCAATAACATCACTAGTCATTCACGTTGTCCAAAATGAATCAAAGTGACAAATCAACATATTATAGCACACAAAGTTCAACATATGAACCAAGGAAAAAAATGAGCATATAAGATATGCATTGCACACATACTCATAGGAATATCTTACTCAAGTAGATATAGGACACTATAGACAATGAGATAACAAACTCTCATATAGAGCAATAAGATGAATTCGAACAAAATGGTATTTCGGGTTATCATTCGGTGTAGAAACCAAATAAGTACATGATCATCATGTAAAGCAATAATTGGAATAGCTTTAATCAAATGATTTTCCAAATATGATTTTAAAAATAACCATGGGCAAAACCGCACAAGAATGCCATATGTAAACAAGACATTGCATGCCACGGAGATATAAGATAATCTCAAATATAAATTCTAAGTGGCATCCCTCAATTGTTCATATTAACAAGGATTGTGATATGCACAAAGCATATCACCCCCCCCCCATAATATGATGATCCATGTATTATCCACAAGAAGCAAATGAAACCCAACTAAGGATAATTAATGGATGAGAATTTGAGTTTCAAATGAGCTTTACATACCACATAGTAACTAGATAATATTGCACTAACAGTACTAGGTGGTATCCCACATACATACACATTTAAGGTTTGTGATATCCGTAAAACATAGCACTCCCCCATAATGTGATGATTCAGCCAAGGAAGATTCAACTAATGAAGCAATAAAGGCTTGAAACCACACACGCACAAATATATGAAGTGCATTGCGACCTACACATGCTAGATAACACAAATCAAGCATACTAGGAAGCACAACTATAAAAGCACATGCTAGGTACAAAACCTAAACATGCAAGGGACATAGTAACTTTCAATGTAAACAATGCAAGTACAAGTTACCGCAAAGAGAAGCATTGGATTGATAGATATGATGATAATCCACTTGACTTGGCATTAACCATAAAATATGGTGAAAATAGTTTTTCTTCATGAAGTAGCCAAGTCTCCAATGCCCTCCACACACCTATTGATCAAGTTTGAGCTTGATGGTCCCCAACCAAGTTGGGTCCTAAGAAGTTAGTAACAAAAGGCTTGGCAACCCAAATGGTCTTGTCCACTTTCAAACTTCTTTGGGAACCCACAAACTTGGCAAACACATTGCCAACAATATCCTTCCTTAGCAAATAATTATTATTGACTATAGGAGGCTTAGAGATGTTACCGTTGGGACAAGATGAAGCTATGTGTCCCTTCTTACGGCAAATATAGCAACATATGCTTCCCTTTCTCTTCTTCTTTACCTTTCCAACTTGGAGAGCATTATCTTGGTTAGGCATGGGAAGAGGCCGTTCATTATCTTGATATTGAACTTGAGGCCACTTCCCTTGATGCTTCACATTTGAAGCCTTCTTCTTTAATGGACAAGATCTCACATGGTGTCCAACATTCTTGCACTTGAAGCAAGCAATGTTGGCCGAATTCTTGACTTGATCTTGTCCCTTCTTCTTGTTCTTGGACTTCTTCTTGTTGGAGATGAAATCAAGTCCTATTTTGTCTTGAGGGTCCTTTTTCACACTCAAGATATTATCACAACATTTTTCCAAGTCTTTCTTCAAACTAGTGACTTGGGCCTTGAGCTCTTTATTTTCCTCTACAAGGTTAGTATTAACAAAAGAACTAGAGGAAGTAGAAGCTTCATTGTTAGAGCAACAAGGCATGGTGAGCAATTCATTACAAGATGTACCAATATCATGTAGAGAGGAATTGCAAGGACTAGCACATGACAATAAGGCATTTCAAGTAGAACATGTGCTAATATCCACATGAGACTCACATGTCTTTACCTTGGTGACCATAGCCTCATGAGCTAACTTTAACACATCATGAGGGATTAGAAGATCCTCATGAGTGCCTGAGAGCTTTTTATGACTTTCTCCCAATTTCCCATAATTGCTAGTTAGCAAATCAAGTTGAGTCCTTAGCTCAACATTTTCTTTTAATATCGATGCTTGACACAAGATAGAGTTAGTAGCACAAGCATCATTATCAATATGAGAGGAGCATGTAGAAGCTGGAGACTCTGCATGAGTAGCTTGAAGTTCCTCATGAGACTTAGAGAGTTTGGTGAGCTCTCCTTTGGACTTCTTGTAGTCAAGGTCAAGGTGCTCAAAATCCTCTTTAAGTTTACAATGAGTAACTTCAATCTCTTCTTTTAAGGACCTCAAGTCACTAAGACATTGATGAGCCATAGCAAGTTCATGTTCAAGTTGTTCACTTTTTGCTTGCTCGTAAAGAAATAAGTCGTTACGTTTTTGAAAGCAAGCAAGAACATCTTGGAGCCTTTTATAAGTGTTACTTTTAGCTCTACGAAGAGTTTTCCCAATCTCATAGAGATTTTGAGTCAAGACTTCATCATCTTCCTCATTACAACTATCATCATTATCACTAAGAGAAGATGATACCTCGTCATTACCTCTTGCCATGAGGCACATGTGAACACAAGGGGTTGATGATGATTCTTTTAGAGAGGAGGATTCTTCATCAATCAAGCATGCCTCATCTTTATTGATTTCCTCTACATGGTTAGTCATAGAACAACTAGAGGAAACCAAAACATTTCTATCATGGCAACATGGGAGATCAAGCATATCATCACAAGTGAGCTTAACACCATCACTACAAGATATTTCTTCACTCACCATGTCATTACCTTGTGGTATGCCACATGTTGGTGAAGTGAAAAATGTTGAGGTATGCAAGTAATCAGAGGTGGAAGCAATAGAGAGCTCTTCATGATTTAAAAATGTGGAGAACTCCTCCATTAACTCCCCAAAAAGAGTATTGTCTTCATGAAGATTGGACCCACCATATATATCTTCAATTTTGGTCCAAGCATCATGAGCCAACGAACAAGACGAAATTGACTTGAACACCTCGAAGGTTATAGCTTGGTGAATGATACTTAAAGCTTCACTATCAAGATGCATATCACCAAGTGATGGAGATTGTCCATCCTTTAGATTTGAATTCCCTACAACCACAATCCGCAAAGCATTTGGACCCATGGCCCGAAAGTGATAAAGCATGCGTAATCTCCATATAATGTAATTTGTGCCATTAAAACAAAATGTGTCATCGTGCACTAGTTCACTAGTCGACATCGTTACTCTCTAGGAGGTTAAGCCTAATAAGGAGAGACCTAGCTCTGATACCAATTGAAAGGACCAGGATGTCGCCTAGAGGGGGGGGGGTGAATAGGCGTTTTAAAATCTTTTACGAATTTGGCTATATCCTAATGTGGAAATAAACTAAGCGTATACTTTTCAAGCACAAATCCAAAATATACTAGGCTCACTAAGTGCACCAACAACTTAGCATAAACAAGATGAGAACAACGAGGATATGAGTAAGCACAAGTAAGTTACACAAACTTCCTCAATGTACATCACGAGAGATGGAAATAAATAATACACTCACTCACAAGTAGGAAATACAAGCTTGCACAAATTTTATCACAATATATGGAATTGAATGATACAAGCAAACTCAAGTAAGCACTACAAGCTTACACAAGATATGTCACAAGCTAGCAATTCGCACTAAATACAAGATAGAACAACATTAGGAAGTATGAATTGCGGACTATAAATTGTTGGCCTAAATAATCTCTACGATATGGTAACCAAGACAATATAATGAGGACAACAAGAATAGTGAATGCGCGGTCAAGTGACCAAGGTAAACCACGAGTAAGGAGTTAGGGTTAGGGATAACCGAAGTCACGGAGACGATGATCTATCCCGATGTTCACTTCCTTGGAGGGAAGCTAGTCACCGTTAGAGAGGTGGATGTTACCACGAAGGCACACCAACGCCACAAAGGCTCACCCTATTCTCCTTGAGATATCACCACGAAGGCGATTCCTAACCACTAGTGGTAGACCTTGAGGTGGCCTCCAAACCTTCACAAACTTTCCAGGGGACAAATCACAAGTTGATTCCTCACCGGAGCACTCCTACCGCCTAGGAGTCTCCAACCTCCAAGAGTAACAAGATCAAGGGGGAAATGCTCAAGACTTGCTCAAATCACGAATTCCTTTGGTCAAGAGAAGGAGAGGGAGTGGATCTTCACTTGAGTGGAATCTCTCTCAAGAACTCTCACAAATCTCTCCGGGATCTAAGATTTGAGGTAGGAGAAAGGAGAGGGAGCTTTTCTTCAAGTGTGGGTCAAGATAGTTGTGTTGCTCAACCCCTCCACGAAGTAGTGAAGGAGTATTTATAGTGTGGCCCCAAATGGCCATTGGGGCAAAATTCTGCTCAGGAAAGTGTCGGACGTCCACTGGATTACCGGACGTCCAGTGGCAAAACAGGCACCGGACGTCCGACGGCCGGACGTCCGACGGCTGTAGCACGCCATCAGACGAATGTATCAGGATATTTGTGAAACAGGTTTGACGGACGTCCGACATTTTTCGGACGTTCGGAGACCGGACGTCCGGTACTTACCGGATTTCCGTCCGTTTGATTCTGGATTGGCGCACCGGATTTCCGGACGTTACCGGACGTCCGGCCAAAATAACAGCAGGAACCCCAAAACTAAAACATGCATAACTTTCACATCCTGACTCCGATTTTGATGATCTTGGGCTCGTTTTGAAGCTATGGAAAAGCTCCAAGTCCTCAGATAGAGAACCGCCCAAAATAAACCAAAATGGAGGGTTTCAATTATGCAAAGATTAGATCATATATTTTGGGAAACTATTTTGCTTTGGCTTTTCTTTGGTATATAGGATATGAGTGGAATTGTGTATAGAAGATGTTGACTTGAGCAAATCCATCACAAACCCCTTTGATCCCCTCTTAATAGTGCGGGTTCCCTATAACTCAAGAATCATAAAAATAGCTACACTACATAGCTATCAGGAATCCATTCTTGAGTGTATATGTTTCTTTGGTGGTCATCACTCCACAACACTAACGTCAAAGGAACTAATACCTTTGACACGAGCCGTTCACTTGAGCTTGATGTTGATGTTTCTTCTTGGCTCAAGATGAAGGCAAGACATTGGTAAAGTCTTCATGTCTCTCCCCCATACACAATGTGGGGACACTTTGCTTTGTATTCATCTTGACTTGTCCATCATGTGATCATCCACAAGCTTCAAGCATGTAATTCTTCGGGATGGTTATCTTGAACTTTCCCTTGTCAACCATCATCACCAACACTTGATGTCATCCTCTCATAGACATTTGAAATCTCTTTCTCGATGCGAGCCCATGAGAATAGACAACACATAGTATGGGTTAGTACACAGAGTGTAATTGATAATTTCTTATCATACCACAAGATCCTATGTGGTGCATCATTCGTGTGTTGACCATTTAGAGTTCGATCTTTGAGCTTCATCTTGGTCAACCTATATCTCTACTCCATGTTTAATCTTGACGTCTTGAAGGGTATATTGAATTCTTCACTTGAATAGCTTCCTTGAATACTTGATCAATCATGACTCAACACATGAGTCCATTATGATCATATCTTTGAGCCACTCCTAGAGTTCATCATTCAAACCATCCTTTTAAGATCTTGATCCATTATGTCTCAAACCATAGCTCTAAGCATGGCAACCCTTAAGATACTCCAACGAACTTCATTTTGATCATCTCAATGTAATTGTTGCTTCAAAGGAGTTGTCTTCCATTATTCTTCAATCACATTCCAACAAGACTAACCTTCAATTGTATATCTTAATGCAAACATTAGTCCATAAGGATTTTCATTAATTACCAAAACCACACATGGGGACAACATGTACTTTCACTGCGCCTCCGGGCCACGTGCATGAAGACTTCTCGACAGTCATTGACGAGGTCAAGCCGGCTCCGGTAGACAAAGGAAAACTAGTACTCCACTATATAGGCAGGAGCCTCCAAGCTTGCTTGCTAGTGTTGCGCTCTTCACACTGTCTCATCCTCTCAAGATCTAAACACGATAGTGGTGGCCACACTCTCCCTGTCTCTCTGCTCACCGCTGGCCACATATCCAGCCGGATCCTCTCCGCCGGGGAAGGTGAGAAGGTGCAACCATGACGCGTTCGTCCTCGGTGACGGCTCTTACCCACTGCTGGTGCGTCCCGATCAGCCTGCCTTGCCGTTCTCTCCCAAGAACCACTGGCGAGGGAGGGCCTCTGACCCCTTCTTCCTCGCCGCCGTAGTATGGGCAGATCCAGCCTCCTGCCGTCCACCTAGCGACATCCCGGCGACCATCAGGTATAACTTCCTTCGAAACCGGCCTTGCTCTACGTCCCGAGCTCCTGACGTCGCTGCATTTGTATCTTTTACTATTTATCAGGCCCCCTCGTAGATAGGATCGACTGGCTGTTCGAAAACCACCTAAATTTTTACGTTTAAGAGGTAAAACTAGTTTATGCACTTGAATCTAGTACTACTTGGTTCAAACAAGGAAGAAAGGGGGTGGGGGTGGGGAGGATTTGTTACCTGAAACTAGGACTTGGTCGAAAGAGGAAATAGTGGGGGTGAAAAGTAGCAGAGACTGGCTATCCAACTGGTCTCTAGGTCTAATAGGGAAATAAAGGGAAACACAGTACAAACTCAATACAAACCCGATCTATTGGTTGAAAAAGGAAAGAAAGTGGGGACTGGGGGACAAGTCAGCAAAGTGTCAGGACCCCGACTCGATGCCACATAGGTCTAGCATGTAACACCTCATATCACTTTGCGGCCTCACGCACGGTATTCCCACGGGGGTCGCCTTACCTTTGCCCGGGACCGTTTGCGTCTTTTGGCACACGTATAGGATAGTGTCGCTAGCACCCATATGATAAGGAGCCCGGGCTGACATGGCTAGTCGTAAACCCAAAGTGGCACAGACTTACAGGGACAGGCATCCATGACCCAGCATCGAACGTGTCGGTCATCAGCAAGTGGGTCCGGGCTGTAGCACTGGGCTAGCAGGACTCCGGTAAACCGGGCTGTAGCGGGCTAACAGGCCTCCGATACTCAATGTGTGACATTTCCCCGAAGGGACAGACACAGGAACGAAGAAGGACACATGCCGGCCAGCCTAAGTGTTCCGGAGCAGTAGCAAGCTACCATGGCTCGGTGGAAACACTAGGAGACATTTCCCCGTAAGAGAGGCTACTAAAGATAAACAACTAGATGGTCAGATCCCACACATACCAAGCATTTCAATAACATACACACAATATGCTCGATATGTGCAAATACAACATGGCATCACAACATGACTCTACGACTCAAGTAATTTATTCAATAGGCTCCGAGGAGCGAGATATTACAAACAGGGGTCTCACGACCCAACATTCAGAGCATACAAGTCAAAGCACATGCGGAAGCTTAACATGTCTGAGTACAGACATCTATAAATGAAAAAGGCTGAGAAGCCTGACTATCTACCAAATCCTGCCGAGGGCACAAGATCGTAGCTGAGGTATCAAGCTAAACGTCGAAGACCACGCGGAATTACTAGTGAGACTGAAGTCTCTCTGCAAAAACATAAAATAGGCAAACGTGAGTACAAATGTACCCAGCAAGACTTACATCAGAACTAACTACATATGCATCATTATCAACAAAGGGGATGGTGGGGTTTAACTGCAGCAAGCCAGCTTTGACTCGGTGGCTATCCTGAACTACGACTGCAAGTAACTCTTTTGAGGTGGCGCACACGAGTCCACATATTCACCATATCAATACACCACTATGGATCCGCTCCCGTCTCCCTACGAGAACGCCATCCATAGCACTCACGCTTATCTTGTGTATTTTAGAGTATCCACTTTCACTTGTCTATGAACTGATATAAGCAACCCAGAAGTCCTTTTCCGCGGACACGGCTATTCGAATAGATGATGTTAACCCTGCAGGGGTGTACTTCTTCACACACGCTCTCACCACTTACCGCCGTTTACACGACATGTACTCGGCAACCTTCAAGCGGAAGCCCAACGTGGGTGTCGGCCACGGCCTGCCTAAACACTCAAGTCTCTAGTCCAGGTTTATCGCCTATTCGGGTTCCATCCATGAGGAGATCCGGCCGGAGTTTCGCTCACAGCCCCAAACGATGTGAACAGGGTTCCGTGACACCAAACGGGCGCCCGGTTTACCCGGCCACGTGCCTACCGCATAACAGCCCACCCCTACGGTCAGCGCTGTGCACGGCCTCCAGCATACTACAAACACCAGAAACTACTTGCGACTCCTGGACAGAGGACAAGGGTGATCAAGAAGCCGAGAGGGTCCATTGGTTTCGGGCCCAATGCGTGGTAGTAGCTGAATCATGGATCACAAACACAGAACTCAGTTCCTGAGGACGGCTGCAATGAGACAACCCACCATGTACTCCTACATGGCCTCTCACCGCTACCTTTACCAAATCGTGTTCACACGCTTAGCTCACACACCGTAGGACATGTTCACACACCTCTGATTCATCCCGGATGAATCAGACCTGACTCGACTCTAAGCAGTAGCAGGCATGACAAACAAGCATGAATGAGTAGGCACAACAGGGCTCAAACAACTCCTACTCATGCTAGTGGGTTCCATCTATTTACTGTGGCAATGACAGGTCATGCAAAGGATAAAGGGGTTCAGCTACCGCAGCAAGTAACAGATGAATCGATGTTGTCCTAATGCAGTAAAAGGGAGCAGGAGCGAGAGAGTAGGATTGTATCGGAATGAACAAGGGGGGGTTTTGCTTGCCTGGCACTTCTGAAGATAACATTGAGTCTTCATCAGTGTCAACGATCACATCATCGGTATCACGTCTATCGAGAGGGGACAAATACCGGCAACACGGAAGGGAACACAATCAATGCAATGCACAATATGTTGCATGATCATGACATGGCAAAATGAATGTGTTTTGGGCTAATGCAACTAAAACCAGATTAAATGAAGTTGGTATGAATCCAAGATTCAAATTCAAACTCCATATGTGGATATTTAAATGCCATTTAATTGATTTGTGCTAAACAGCATCTATAAGTTGTTCTAACATGCATGAAAATTGTACAGATGGATTTCTTGAATTTTTCTGATAATTTTTCATATATAAATTATTTAATTTGGAGTTACGGTTGAATTTCTATGAATTTTAGAAGTTTTAGGCATTTTCTGAAATTTCCTGAATAATATTAAATCCAGAAATGATTATGGCGTCAGCACCACGTCACAGTGACATCAGCAGGGTCAACTGGGCTGGCTCGGTCAAACCTGACGTGTGGGGGCCACACGTCAGTGACACAGGACCTAATCCCGGTCAAACCCAGCGCTGACTGGGGTTTGACCAGGGGTGGGGCCCGCTGTCAGTGGCTGTGGGGGTGTTTAGCGTGGTCATTAGTGCTAACTAAATCAGTGCCACGTCAGCTGCCGGTGTTTAACCGCCGGCAACCTCAGATCGCGGTGGCGTCCGCGTCGGGTTTGCGCTACAGGGCACCGTTTTACTCGTGGTTTGCGGCTACGGCTAGCTGGCAAAGCAGCGCATCTAATGGAGCGAACGGGAGGAGCTGGGGTGGCCTGAGTCGACGGCGGCGAGCTCCAAGGCGGCGGCCGGAGTTCGGGCACCTGCGGGTTTGGCGTTGTGGTGCTCGGGAGGGGAAGCTGGTGGATTCTACGTGCTCCTAGTGAGGTTTGGAGCACGGTGGTGTGCCCGGCTTTGAGCCACGGTGGCTCTGGCCACGACGGTGATGGGGCACGGCGGCGGCGAGCTCTCGGGTCCGGCGGAAGCAATGGCTAGAGCGGCCAAACGGCATGGGAAGAAGAGGGGAACGGGTCAGCGGCTCACCGCGAGTCCAACGAGCGCGAGGGCAAGGCCGGGGACGCTCTGTGGGCGGCGAATCAAGCGACGACGGCCGTCGGTGGAGAGGAAGAAGATGGCGTCGGTGACGGCGCTCCAAGGCGTCCGGTGTCTTGTGGCTCCGTGGTAGGGACGGGGACGTCACGGCGGAGCTCGGGGGCGCGTCGGAGAGGCGAGGGAGGACCTGTGGCCGCGGTGGTTCTAGTCGGCGGCGATGGCTGCGCTCGGGTTCGGGCGAGAGAGAGGGAGCAGAGGGGCGGGGCCTCGAGGAAGAGTGAGAGGGGTCCGAGGGGGTGGCGTGGCGCATCTAGCGACGTCCACGAGCAAGCGGCAAGCATGAGGTGGCCGGCGCGTGCGCGCGCGCGTCGGGCACACGCCCTCCTGCCTACTGGCAGGAGGTTGAAGACGGTGGCGACTGCGGTGGGCTGGGCCGCACAGTGCTGGACCAGCACAGGAGCTGGGCCGGCTCTGGTGGGCTGCACGGGTGAGGCCAGGTAACTTCCTTCTCTCTCTCTCTTTTATTTCTATTTCAGTTCTGTTTTCTTTTATTTAATCTGTTTTGCCACTGTTTTGAATTTAAAAGTAATTCAAACAATGCCAAAAACTCCTCGGAAAATATTTATGCTGCTTAATGGACTTTTCCAAAAGCACATAAAATGTTTCAGGGTATTTGGAAATATATTCTATACAAGTTATGAATATAGTTCCAAATGCAAATAAAGTAATGATTTAAATTCAGTGCTCAAAATATTCCTCAAAAATGTTAATTATTTTTGGTTTGGTGCAAAACCCTTGCCAAAATATAACCAACATTATTTAAGGCCATTTTGAAAACATTGAATGCATTTACCAGGGTTCTTTGCCCCTCTTTTATTTTAAGTTTTTGAGGCTTCCAAAATTCCTCAGTTCAGGTTTCAAAAATTTAAACATGATGCACACATGAAGCTAGCCTAGAGCACTACCAGCAGCTAGGGATGTGACACAAAGTAAGTCCATCACTAGATTTGCTAGCCTCACACAGTATAAGGTGGCCATACCGAACAAAAATGGGACCAACCCAGATATCCTGTTCTGATGTTTGTTGCCCCGAGCCACTCTTATGTAATGCCACTGGTAAAATGTAGCAGTCGCACTGTTAAAAGTAAGGACACGTTAAACCAATGTTGTTTTCAATGTAATGCCTCTAGTAATATGAATCAATGGCACTTTTTTACATGTCCTGCTAAATTTACCATTAAGATAAGTTGGTTCTTTACATTAGAAATGCAACTGTCCTGGTCCGCCTACTCTCCCGTGCCCAAAGTAATGTCGTATTTAACGGTTGTCATAGTTAATCCTAATGCCCACACTAATATCTAGCAATGCCACTGCTTTAGAAATTGCTACTGTCCTTGTAGGATTGCCATTCAGATAAGGAACATGCTTCTTTTCATTTGATGCATGTTTCATCACTTGTTAGTCATCCTGCTTTCCACCTTTTTTGTGCAAAAAGAGATATACATTTCACGCTCGATCTTAGTAGAACTGCACAAATGATATCCAAATTATAGTTGAACATTCCAGGAGCTTCACAACCAACCTTGATGTTGCTCAATTTTATTGCAACTAATGAAGAAGAAGCTCTGTGGGTTTTGTTTTCTGATGGAAATGGAACCGGGGCTGGAGCCCTTTTCTTAATTTTTTTTGAAGAAGCTGCTAGCTCACGGGACATTGCTTCATTTTAGGTGAACTACACCAAAAGGTCCCATGAATTGAATCATCCATGTTGGTGACTGAAAGAGCCAGCTTCAGCATCCCAGTCTAAGCACCCCCGACCTCCATCCTTGTGACGCACGGTACACCTCGTTTGCCACCTGCTCGACCCTAGTGTCACTGAGAAAATGAAGTAATAATACAGTTAAAATAGAGCGAGTGTCCTCTCTATCATTTCATTTCCAATGTAGATAAAGAAAGTGCTTCTCTTTGTTAATGTATGTTTCATCAACTAGTCCCATTGTTAATGTTTAAGCGTTTCTGCAAACTGGGGTGCTTAATTTTAGTTGATCTGTACAAAAAATAGAGATTTGAATGTCTCAAGGCGCCTCCTTGTACTACCGCTATACACTGATGTTCATCACTGGCAGAAGGTGTATCTGGGAGACTTGGGACGATTTCCAGTATGAGGCGTACCGTATGAGGCGTCGCAGGGCCCATCTCGCCCTCGCAGCATGGCATACTATGATACTATTACAATATTTTCTTCTATTTATTTGGTGTGTTTCATCAACTAGTGCCACTATAATGTAATCACGCTTTTTCATTATCTATGCAAATAGGGTTATTCAGCTACATTTTGGTGGAACTGCACAAATGTACGTATGGAACCGACACATATGCAGAGTGCAAGGTGTGCCAAGTAAAAATTACCGACACCAACCATGCTGCATGCACGCATTAGCATCCACCACCACCAGTGGGATGTGTGGCACTCTCTATGGACGGATCTTTCTTGGCAGCAAATCCTCTAACCAAATACTAGTAGCTTATATTGGCAGTTTTCTAGGGAGTACTCTTTTCTGAAAGAAGCACCAATATATTTTTCTTTATTTGTACACTGTGTCACAACTTTGACCCAAAGGTCCAGAGCTATTTTAGGGTGATTGGCATAGTACTCAGAGACTAATTGTAAGCATGATTTTCATTAGCCGTCACACTGATTGTAAGCATGAGCAGGTGGAAGATTAGGTTAGTGCGAAGCTTAGCTTAAACCCTACAGTGCCGTTGAAATGAGGCGAGCGTCAAGGGAACCGTGGAGAACGGAGGGGAAGCGACATCGTGCCATCCGGCCTCCTCTTGAGGTGGGAGAACGAATACTCCTGCGGCTCCGGCTGGCTCTGCACCCTCAAGAACAGCACACCATACTCGATTGATTTGTTATCCTCTGGGTGCCCGACCTTCGACCTGTACGCCCACCACCTCTGCCTGACTGTCGCCTCGGGCGAATCTGTCTGCTCCATCACTGAGAGGAGATACTCGATGAACTCGGAGGACTGTGGCTTGACTGCCGCCGAGGAGTACATGTACATCACCGCCCTCATCGCCGCCGTCTCGCTCTTTCGCATACATTGCCACATGGCCCGCACCATCCTCGAAATCTCCCACTCATTGTCAAACCAAGTAAGGATCTCCTTCAACCTGGCTAACTTTGCCTGGTCGCTACCGGCGATCTGCCTGATTCGCTGCTGCATCCTCTCCATAGATGTCCTTGTGAGTGGTCTGGTGCTAGCTTTGGAAGATGGGAGGAGAGACTGTGGTCTTGCAATAGAGAAGAGGGAGAGGCGAGACAGTGGTTTTGGAATGGAGATGATGGAGAGGAGAGGAGGTGGTTTTGCAATGGAGAAGATCAGAAGAGGGAGAGGCGAGACGGTGGTTGATAACCCACAAGTAAATATAGCGAGTGTGGAAAAGTGGTGGTAGGAGTTGTGAAATTGTCCCTAAGCAATTGACTACTTTACTAGACCGATAGCAAGTTTTATGTGGGAGAGGCATAAGCTAACATACTTTCTCTTCTTGGATCATATGCACTTATGATTGGAACTCTAGCAAGCATCCGCAACTACTAAAGATCATTAAGGTAAAACCCAACCATAGCATTAAAGAATCAAGTCCCCTCTATCCCATACGCCACAACCCCCTTACTCGGGTTTATGCTTCTGTCACTCAAGCAACCCACTATAAGCGAATCATGAACGTATTGCAACACCCTACAGCGGGAATCCCTCACGCTTGCGCGACACGGAGGGCACAATAGGACTGCAACATAACCACAAGGAAATTAAACCAATCATAGCAATTCATCAATCACCGATAGGACAACGAAAATCTACTCAGACATCATAGGATGGCAACACATCATTGGATAATAATATGAAGCATAAAGCACCATGTTCAAGTAGAGGGTACAATCGGGAGAGTGGACCACTGAATATAGATGGTGGAAGGTGATGGAGATGTTGGTGAAGATGATGGAGGTGTTAGTGTAGATTGCGGTGATGATGATGGCCCCCGGCGGCGTTGGTGCCACCGGAAGCAAGGGGGAGAGATCCCCCCTTCTTCTTTTTCTCCCTTGACCTCCTCCCTAGATGGGATAAGGGTTTCCCCTCCGGTCCTTGGCTTCCATGGCGTGGGAGTGGCAAGAGCCCCTCCGAGATTGGATCTGTCTCTCTCTGTCTCTCTCTGTTTCTGCGCTCCCAGATTCTGCCCTGGCACCGTTTCTTTTATATCTGGAGATCCGTAACTCCAATTGGATTGAAACCTTCGCCTAGATATTTTTCCAAAAATTAGCTTTCTTGCGGCCAAAGAAGAGCATCAACCGCCTTACGAGGGGTCCACGAGGGTCAGGGGTGCGCCCAGGGGAGGCAGGCGCGCCCCCTGCCTCGTGGCCACCTCGGGCACCATCTCGCGTTGATTTTACTTCCCAAAAATCATAAATATTCCAAAAATAAGCTCCTTCCGTTTTTATCCCGTTTGGACTCCGTTTGATATGGGGTTTCTGCGAAACATAAAACATGCAACAAACAGGAACTGACACTCGACACTGGATCAATATGTTAGTCCCCAAAAATAGTATAAAAATTTGCCAAAAGTATATTAAAGTTAAATAATACTGGCATGGAACAATAAAAAATTATAGATATGACGGAGACGTATCATCATCCCCAAGCTTAATTCCTGCTCGTCCTCGAGTAGGTAAATGATAAAAAGATAATTTTTGATGTGGATGCTACCTAGCATAATCTTGATCATATGTCTAATCATGGCATGAATATTAAGACACGAGTGATTCAAAGCAATAGTCTATCATGTGGCATAAAAACGATAATACTTCGAGTGTACTAATAAAGCAATCATGTATTTTCAAAACAACATGGCCAAAGAAAGTTATCCCTACAAAATCATATAGTCTGGCTATGCTCCATCTTCATCACAGAAAATATTCAAATCATGCACAACCCCGATGACAAGCCAAGGAATTGTTTCATACTTTTGACGTTCTCAAACCTTTTCAACTTTTGCGCAATACATGAGCGTGAGCCATGGATATAGCACTATGGGTGGAATAGAGTATGATGGTGGAGGTTGTGTGGAGAAGACAAAAAAGGAGAAAGTCTCACATGGACGTGGCTAATCAATGGGCTATGGAGATGCCCATCAATTGATGTCAATGTGAGGAGTAGGGGTTGCCATGCAATGGATGCACTAGAGCTATAAGTGTATGAAAGCTCAAACTGAAACTAAGTGGGTGTGCATCCAACTTGCTTGCTCATGAAGACCTAGGGCATTTGAGGAAGCCCATCATTGGAATATACAAGCCAAGTTCTATAATGAAAAATTCCCACTACTATATGAAAGTGACAACATAAGGGACTCAATATATGAAGAACATGGTGCTACTTTGAAGCACAAGTGTGGTAAAATGATAGTAACATTGCCCCTTTTCTTTTTTTTCCTTTTTCTTGTTTTTTTTGGGCGGGCTTATTTGGCCCCTTTTTTATTTAGGCTTTCTTTGGCCTCTCTTTTTTTTGGGGGGGGGGGCAGTGCTCTATAATGATGATTGAGGGAGTCCTAAATTAAGGGGTGCTCGGACAACCGGACTATATACTTTGGCCAGACTGTTGGACTATGAAGATACAAGATTGAAGACTTTGTCCCGTATCCGGAGGGGACTCTCCTTTGCGTGGAAGGCAAGATTGGCAATTCGGATATGTAGATTTCCTTCTGTGTAACCAACTCTATGTAACCCTAGCCCCCTCCGGTGTCTATATAAACCGGAGGGTTTAGTCCGTAGGACAACAACAATCATAATCATAGGCTAGCTTCTAGGGTTTAGCCTCTATGATCTCGTGGTAGATCAACTCTTGTAATACTCATATCATCAAGATCAATCAAGCTGGAAGTAGGGTATTACCTCCATCGAGAGGGCCTGAACCTGGGTAAAACATCGTGTCCCCTGCCTCCTGTTACCATTAATTTTAGACGCACAGTTCAGGACCCCCTATCCGAGATCCGCTGGTTTTGACACCAACAATGATCATCACACTTTTATTTACTTATTACAACCCATTATTACAACTCGATACTAGAAAAAAGATATGACTCTATATGAATGCCTCCGGCGGTGTACCAGGATGTGCAACGATCTAGCATAGCAATGACATCAAAAAACGGACAAGCCATGAAAACATCATGCTAGCTATCTTACGATCATGCAAAACAATATGACAATAAATGCTCAAGTCATGTATATGATGATGATGGAAGTTGCATGGCAATATATCTCGGAATGGCTATGGAAATGCCATGATAGGTAGGTATGGTGGCTGTTTTGAGGAAGATATAAGTAGGCTTATGTGTGATAGAGCGTATCATATCACGGGGTTTGGATGCACCGGTGAAGTTTGCACCAACTCTCGAGGTGAGAAAGGGCAATGGATGGTACCAAAGAGGCTAGCAATGATGGAAGGGTAAGAATGCGTATAATCCATGGACTCAACATTAGTCATAAAGAACTCACATACTTATTGCAAAAATCTATTAGTAATTGAAACAAGTACTACGTGCATGCTTCTAGGGGGGTAGATTGGTAGGAAAAGACCATCGCTCGTCCCCGACTGCCACTCATAAGGAAGACACTCAATAAAGACCTCATGCTCCAACTTCGTTACACAACGGTTCACCATACATGCATGCTACGGGAATCACAAAATTCAACACAAGTATTTCTACAATCCACAACTACCCATTAGCATGACTCTAATATCACCGCCAATATATCACAAAACTATTGCAAGGAATCAAACATATCATATTCAGTGATCCACAAGTTTTATGTAGGATTTTATGACTAACCATGTGAATGACCAATTCCTTTTACCTCTCTAAATAGATATAAGTGAAGCAAGAGAGTTTAATTCTTTCTACAAAAGATATGCCCACACTCTAACAAATATAAGTGAAGCAAAAGAGCATTCTACAAATGGCGGTTTTCTATGTGAAGAGAAACATGCAATCCCAACTTCAAAAGATAAAGTGAAGCACATGAAGCATTCTATAAAGCCATACTCAAAAGATATAAGTGAAGTGCAATGAGAATTCTATAAATCAACCAAGGACTATCTCATACCATCATGGTGCATAAAAGGAAAGTGAAAACTAAATGCAAAAGACGCTCCAAGATTCGCACACATCACATGAACGAAACGAATGCGAGAACATACCGATACTTGTTGAAGAAAGAGGGGATGCCTTCCGGGGCATCCCCAAGCTTGGACGCTTGAGTCTCCTTGAATATTTACTTGGGGTGCCTTGGGCATCCCCAAGCTTGAGCTCTTGCCTCTCTTCCTTTTCCTCATATCGAGACCTCCTCGATCAAACACTTCATCCACACAAAACTTCAACAGAAAACTCGGTAAGATCCGTTAGTATAATAAAGAAAATCACTACTCTAAGTACTGTTGCAAACCAATTCATATTTTGTTTTTGCATTGTGTCTACTGTAATATATCTTTTCCATGGCTTAATCCACTGATATAAATTGATAGTTTCATCAAAACAAGCAAACTATGCATCAAAAACAGAATCTGTCAAAAACAGAACAGTCTGTAGCAATCTGAACATTCACCAAACTTATGTTACCCCAACAATTATGCAAAAATTAGGAAAAATAAAAAATTAGTATAGAAAGACAGTGCAAAAAGAATCAGAACCATTTGACGTTCCAATTAAAACTGTAAAATCGCGCACTACAGCCCAAATTTCTGTCCTGCACCGTACAAACCAACAAGCATTGTAAACATCCTAAAGGCCAACCTTGGCACATTATTTTTATAATACAATGGAATTGTACAAGGGGATAATTATTTTTGTTGAAAATTTTCTGTAATCAAGATTCACAAAGTTTCCGTGAGCATGAACAAAGTTTCAAGGAGCTCTCCCACTTCAACAATGCTTGTCTGTCTCACTTTCACTTTCCTTTTTGAAATTTTTTGGGTTCCCCTCTTTTTGTTTTTGTTTTTAGACTATATAAAAGCACTCAACAGAAATAGATGACTCTCTAAAACTTCCGGGTTGTCTCCCTGGCAGCGCTTTCTTTAAAGCCATTAAGCTAGGCATATAGTGCTCAAGTAATGGATCCACCCGGATCCCAAGGTATATCAAAGCCAATTTTAATTAACAATGATTTGTAATTTAGTGGTGAGCACAAAGTAACATATATCATGCAACAACAAAGTCTAACTCTCTTCCTATGCATCGACATGTCATAAAAGAACAATTCATGCACACATAGTAAAGGCCAATGCATAGTATAAGCAGTTTCTTGCAATTTTATCTTATTGGAAACATAGAGAGGTGGAGATATAGTTCCTCTCTCATAATAATTGCAAGTAGGAGCAGCAAGCACATGCATATTATATCTATCAAAATTATCATGTGCAACGGTAAAAGGCAACCCATCAATATAATCCTCAATAAGCACAAACTTCTCCGATATAGTTTAGTTTGGAGAATTCAAAAAGATAATAGGACTATCATGCGTGGGTGCAATAGTAAAAATTTCATGTTTAACATAAGGAACTATAGCAAGTTCATCTCCATAAGCATAATTCATATTGGCATCATGGCCACAAGCATAGCAAGCATCATCAAAAAGGGATATTTCAAGAGAATCAACGGGATCATAACAATCATCATAGCAATCATCCTTCGGTAAGCACGAAGGGAAATTAAACAATGTATAAGTTGAAGAGTTACTCTCATTAGAAGGTGGGCACGGGTAGCTAATCCGCTCTTCCTCCTTTTGTTCTTCGCTCTCCTCATCATCTTTTTCATCCAATGAGCTGACAGTTTCATCAATTTCTTCTTCCATAGACTCCTGCAAAATATTAGTCTCTTCTTGGACAGCGGAGGAGTCCTCAACATAGACATTAGAAGCATAATTATCATAACAATATTTAAATATGGAAATTTTTTTAGATTTGTAGAGAGTAGCATTATACTTTTCAATCAAAGAAGCAATTTCATAAGCACCCTTAAAAGCAACAAATTCTTCAATTTGTTGAACATCATAGTAATTATAAACACCCTTAGCATACGAAGATACGATTCCATTATCAATAAACTCACATTGGTAGGGAAGGTGTTTCTTAGGGTTTTTAGAACAACAAGTAACATCATATATTTCACATAAATTCCAAGCATAGCATTGCAAACGATGAATTTGATCCAGTAAAAGTTTCCCTTTTCCAGATATACAGTGTCACACATAACAAGCATGCTCATCTAAAGATTTGCCCTCAACTAAGCTAGTTAGGGTTTCAGCACGAGCACAAAGGGATCGAAGATGATCCAAGTAAAAAGCTTCAGGAGTGTGATAGATTTTGAGTGGTTCTTAAACCATTGATTCATTAGGTACAACTATTTTTTTTGGTATTTTGCGTTTTCTACCCATAACTAAAGATAGGAAACAACTAAGAACAACAAATAAAAATTACTTAGTGATAAAGTAAACAAGCACACACAAGAATATTCACCCCACGCTATGACTCCCCGGCAACGGCGCCAGAAAAAGGTCTTGATAACCCACAAGTATAGGGGATCAATTGTAGCCTCTTTCGATAAGTAAGAGTGTCGAACCCAACGAGGAGCTAAAGGTAGAACAAATATCCCCTCAAGTTCTATCGACCACCGATACAACTCTACGCACGCTTGCCGTTCGCTTTACCTAGAACAAGAATAAAACTAGAAGTACTTTGCAGGTGTTGTTGGATAGGTTTGCAAGAATATAAAGAGCACGCAAATATAAACTAGGGTATGTTTAGATAAAGAAGCAATAAAGTAAATATAGCGAGTGTGGAAAAGTGGTGGTAGGAGTTGTGAAATTGTCCCTAAGCAATTGACTACTTACTAGACCGATAACAAGTTTTATGTGGGAGAGGCATAAGCTAACATACTTTATCTTCTTGGATCATATGCACTTATGATTGGAACTCTAGCAAGCATCTGCAACTACTAAAGATCATTAAGGTAGAACCCAACCATAGCATTAAGTAATCAAGTCCCCTTTATCCCATACGCCACACCCCCCTTACTCGAGTTTATGCTTCTGTCACTCAAGCAACCCACTATAAGCGAATCATGAACGTATTGCAACACCCTACATCGGGAATCCCTCACGCTTGTGCGACACAGAGGGCACAATAGGACAGCAACACAACCACAAGGAAATTAAACCAATCATAGCAATTCATCAATCACCGATAGGACAACGAAAATCTACTCACACATCATAGGATGGCAACACATCATTGGATAATAATATGAAGCATAAAGCACCATGTTCAAGTAGAGGGTACAAAGGGTTGCGGGAGAGTGGACGCTGAATATATATGGGGGAAGGTGATGGAGATGTTGGTGAAGATGATGGAGGTGTTGGTGTAGATTGCGGTGATGATGATGGCCCCCGGCGGCGTTCCGGCGCCACCGGAAGCAAGGGGGAGAGAGCCCCCCTTCTTCTTCTTCTTCCTTGACCTCCTCCCTAGATGGGAGAAGGGTTTCCCCTTTGGTGCTTGGCTTCCATGGCGTGGGAGGGGCGAGAGCCCCTCCAAGATTGGATCTATCTCTTTGTCTCTCTCTGTTTTTGTGCTCCCAGATTCTGCCCTGGCACCATTTCTTTTATATCTGGAGATCCGTAACTCTGATTGGATTGAAACCTTCGCCTAGATATTTTTCCAAAAAATAGCTTTCTTGCGGCCAAAGAAGAGCAGCAACTGCCTTACGAGGGGCCCACGAGGGTCCGGGGCGCGCCCAGGGGAGGCAGGCGCGCCCCCCTGCCTCGTGGCCACCTCGGGCACCGTCTCGTGTTGATTTTACTTCCCAAAAATCATAAATATTCCAAAAATAAGCTCCGTCCGTTTTTATCCCGTTTGAACTCCGTTTGATATGGGGTTTCTGCGAAACATAAAACATGCAACAAACAGGAACTGGCACTGGGCACTGGATCAATATGTTAGTCCCCAAAACTAGTATAAAAAGTTGCCAAAAGTATATGAAAGTTGAATAATATTGGCATGGAACAATCAAAAATTATAGATACGATGGAGACGTATCAGTGGTTTTGGAATGGAGATGATGGAGAGGAGAGGAGGTGGTTTTGCAATGGAGAAGAGGGAGAGGAGCGTGCAACAGCGATTTAGGATTGGACGAGAGGGCCGACACACTGTGACTGGATCAAAATCAAAATCAATTTACCCTTTAATTAAGAAAGCGACCCCACATTAACTAGTCTCCCTTTTATTCTGGGTCATAATTGACCATGGTTTTCGCACATAAAATATATGTTAGATGTTGCAAAAATAATATAGTTTGAAAGTACATTCAGATACGAACCAAACGATACAAGTTTTGGTGACATGCATTCACATTTTGCTTGTCAAATACAGTACGTGGTCAAACTTTGACCCAAAATACGCAAAACAACAAAAAAATACTTCCAAGACCTTTGCCGCTTGTCGGTATCAAAACCGGCGGATCTCGGGTAGGGTGTCCTGAACTGTGCGTCTAAGGCTAATGGTAACAGGAGGCAGGGGACACGATGTTTTACCCAGGTTTGGGCCCTCTCGATGGAAGTAATACCCTACTTCCCGCTTGATTGATCTTGTGTGATATGAGTATTACAAGAGTTGATCTACCACGAGATCATAGAGACTAAACCCTAGAAGCTAGCCTATGATTATGATTGTTGTTGTCCTACGGACTAAACCCTCTGGTTTATATAGACAACGGAGGGGGCTAGGGTTACACAGAGTCGGTTACAGAGAAGGAGATCTACATACCCGAATTGCCAAGCTTGCCTTCCACGCAAAGGAGAGTCCCATCTGGACACGGGACGAAGTCTTCAATCTTGTATCTTCATAGTCCAAAAGTCCGGCCAAAGTATATAGTTCGGCTATCCGAGGACCCCTTAATCCAGGACTCCCTCAGTAGCCACTGAACCAGGCTTCAATGACGATGAGTCCGGCGCACAGATTTTCTCCGGCATTGCAAGGCAGGTTCTTCTCCAAATCCTCCAGATTATTTTTGTAATGACTAGTGTACGACTCCTCATCAATGTCGCGCTCCTTGGCTTCTGTGCTTAATAACGGCTGTCTCCACGTGTCGAGTGAATGCGAGAAGTCGAGGCATTTTTACATTTGCCACCCCGACCATGCGAGTAAATCGTCTATAAAAGAGACGAGGATTCTCAGATCCAAATCACACCATCCTCTCCCAGCGAGTATTCATCAGAGCGCGCCCGGATCCAAATCACACCATCCTCTCTCAGATCCAAAATCCATACCACCATGGCTGGTCGTCGCGGTTCCTCCTCTCGCTCCCGTAGCACTAGGCCAGGCGATTGGGAGAAATGTTCTGTCCCCCACAGCCGACTAGTAGAGTTGCAGACCAAGGGGTTTCTCCCGCCTGCGTACATGGTCCCCGTTCGAGCTGGACTAGCCACTTATAACGATGGGGAGCAAGCGGAGAGCTCTCCAAACCCATCCAAGGGAGAGCGGGTATGCTTCGTCTCCTATTTGCTGAGGGGACTCGGATTTCCAATCCATCCTTTCCTCTGCGGGCTCCTGGAGTTCTACGGCTCCAGCTGCATAACTTTACCCCAGCCTCCATACTGCATATCGCAGGCTACGTTGCCTTCTGCGAGCTTTTTCTAGGTTGCAAAGCTCATTTCGAGCTGTGGAAGAGGCTATTCTGCCTCGTACCCCGCACTCAGGAGGGGTCGATGTATCAAGTGGGCGGAGCCGAAATATGGCGCATCGCCGGGACTGGATACCTATCCGGCACCTCGAAGAAGACATCCGAAGACTGGCCCTCGGAATGGTTCTATGTGGAGGACGTCCCTCTTCTGGACCCTGTTCGGAAGGGCCTTCCTGAGTTTGTAAATGCCCCATTAAAGAAATGCCACAGCTGGCGCCCCAGGAGCCCCCAGGAGGAGAGATCCTTTTCCTGATGGACAGGATAAATACGCTGGCCAAATCAGGACTGACAATAATTGAGGTTATGTCCATATGTATAATGCGGGGAGTGCAGCCACTTCAATATCGGGGAAAACCCATGTGGCACTTCAATGGAGAAGATGACGCCGCCCGTTGCGGCTATAAAGGTCCAGACTCTCCCGCCGCTCTGGCGAAGATACTATCCGATTTGTACAAAGGAGAAGAGGAGGAGTTCATCCATATCAAGCCACGGGATGGATTCTCCATGTACAACCCCCCAAGCTGGGTGAGTTGCTATCTTTTATTCCAGTCTTTCTCACATTTTTAGCACAAATGTTTACTTCTTCAATTCATAGCAGGAACTGTGAAGAGCTATGAGGGATGTTCATAGCCCATCTCCACAGCCAAAGGACCCCAACCGGGCTCTTGACCCCGGACTCAAAGAAGATCCGGACACATTTGTGGAGCTTGTTGACAGGACATTTTATCAGTTAAGCTACGATGGTGTGATGGTGGCCATCATAGCCGATTATCCTAGCCTACTCCCTGTATCCCAGGTAAGTAAAACCAGAGTCCTAACTTCCAAAAAGGATTCCCTCTTTACACTTCATCCACCGCACATGTATTGCGTCTTACCGGGAAGGCCATCGGGACGCCAAGACGAACCCGCAGTGACTTGTCAACAAGGGGCACCGAAGTCGGGTAGGCTTAAAAGGAAGGCGGTCAGGACCGAGACGCCGTTGCAAAGGTATGTTTAAAAACCTGCCACGAAATTATCATCGTTAAAATATAACAATGTCCACTGTCTTGTGATAGAAAAAGCGCTCGACGGACTATATCCGGAGAGCCTGCTGGTCACGCCTCCACCAGCCAGACTCCGAGGCCGGACTCAAGGGTGGAGCTCAACACAGAAGATCCTCCAACACAGGATGCGGATAGATTTTCCGATACAAACTCCGAAGTGGAGAGCGCCATGAATCATAGGCGCCGTCGGGCCACCCTACGCGACCCTAATTTCTCTGAAGAGGTGTTCAATGCCTTCAACTCAGGGGACACGTACATCCGGGCTGCTCAAGGTGGCCTCACCAGGGCCACGGACCAGTACGTAAAGGATATACGGGTAAGGAAATTTGATAAGTATGTATATCCATAGCCCCTGAGACTTGAAACAATTGGCACAACTGATTTAAGGATCCTCGTGTGCATAGGTTCTGACAGAGAAGAATACCCAGCTATCTAAAGAGCTGGAGGAGTGCAAGGCCCAACTGCGGGCCACAATTGCCGTGATGGAGGAGTCTACGAAGGCCCCATCTGGTATTTTTGCTTTAAGCGAAAATAATGTCATGGCATGTACCAGTTAAGTATTCGGCATGAATGCGATTCTAACAATAGATTCTGCAGAAAATCCCGGAGGCAATCCGGAGATCGTACCAGAGGATGAGCAACATGTTCGGCGACAGCTGAAGGCTGGCCAGCGTGTGCTTACAAAGGTTATAAAGGAGAAAAATACTCTCGAGGACGCGAACAGTCGACTGGACGTCGAATTAAAGGATGTTCGGGCCTAGCTTGCTGACTCCGTAAAGAAGAATAAGAGGCTTCGACGCGGCATATTCAGTAAGTGCTCCGACGAACCACTATAAAGTTCGGCGAAGAAGCATGCTAACAGAATTATGTCTGTAGGCATGCTGACAGGTCGTCCCGAAGAGGAGATGCCCGGATCTACAGGCGATCTTCTGCTGGAGCTCTCACAACTACACGAACAAGTTTGGCAGGTGATGCGGGGCATTGCCCAAGCCTTGTGGCCATCCGCCTCCCTGCTAGAGGCATGGGGGAGCTTGTGGAGATGCTGAAGGGAGCACGGCGGCGCTTCCAATTATGGAAGATATCGGCCTGCCGACAAGGTGCGAGGGAAGCCTGGGCCATGGTGAAGACGCAATAAACCAAGGCTGACCCGAACCACATGGCCTAGGTCGGACCTGTAGGATCAGATGGGAAAGAGATCCCTGTAAGTCTGGTATATGACCAGGTAGCATTAGCTGCTAAGTATTCCCAATAGGATTGTAGGCTAGACAGCCTGTTGGATGGTATAGAAGAAGAATTTAGTCAGTCTAAGTGACTTTTGTACTTCGAAGGACACGTTTGTCCCTAGCCGGATTGTAAATCATTTGTCTTGTCCGACCTTTTTGCTTCAGCTTCTGGACCCGACGGTCCGGAGTGTATCCGAATACCCGCGCAGTTATGAAAAAACCGGGGCACGCGTGGAAACCAGGCGTAGGGGTCATAAGTGCTTGAACAGACAAGTACCCAACTAGTTATGTTATATTACATGGGTAGTAAGAAACATCTTCCAGGGAGAATAGTTCCATTAATGGTTCCTTTCCCTGGGTCCGCATGCATTAATGTGCATGTCCGAACTGCGAAAAATGACGCAGAATATAAGCATCTGGGGGCATATTTTGTAGTAGGTAAAAGACATCTTTTGTTCACCGACTGAATATTCCCTTAAGAACGCTAGCTTTCAGCTTCACCCAGTCCGAGGTACACATCCGACTGACCCGACAGTAACAATCGCAGAGGTGCTCCCCTTATGCCCTAGCCGAATTAACGAGAACGTAGGGCATAAACACAAGAGCCAGGCAACCCAGTTTGGCCAAAACTTAAGTCATATCGATGCATATAATGGTGGAAAAAGGCACATATGGGTAAATGACGCATATGTGGTGGGCATAAAGCCCAGAAGGTAACTATATTAAGTTTCTGCATAAGAAGCCCCCTAGGTATATTGAGCACGCATAGCGCAGCATCAGTGTGCGGTCAAAGCATACTTGAAGCTTTTAAAGCTATATATAAAAAGGAGAGAGAGAGAGACGATAAAATTTAAAAGGGAATGCGGAGGTAAGGAGACAAACACAGAGTTCGGCACTAGGCGTAGAATCTTCGGAGTCTGGCCGCGTTCCATGGGTTCGGCTCGAGTCGATTGTCTGATGCATCACGCAGGCGGTACATACCTCCAGTGAGAACTTTGTCAATGATGAAGGGACCCTTGCACTTGGGCTTGAGCTTGTCCTTTTTCTTCTCTGGTAGACGTAGAACGAGTTCGCCAATGTTATAAGTTTTGGCTCGCACTTCTCTGCTTTGATACCTTCGAGCCTGTTGTTGATAGAATGCGGAATGGGCCTTTGCGACGTCACGGTCCTCCTCCAGGGCATCTAAACTGTCCTGCCGATCCAGCTCGGCTTCTCTCTCTTCGTACATGCGCACTCTAGGTGAGTCATGGATGATGTCGCAGGGTATCACTGCCTCTGCGCCGTACACCATAAAAAATGGTGTGTATCCGGTTGTGCGATTTGGCGTGGTCCGCAGCCCCCATAGTACGGAGTCGAGCTCCTCGACCCAGTGCATATCTGATTCCTTCAAGGATTGGACTAGTCTGGGTTTGATGCCACTCATAATAAGACCATTTGCCCGTTCAACTTGACCGTTTGTTTGGGGGTGATAGATGGAGGCATAGTCAAGTTTTATGTCCATTTTGCTGCACAAGGTTTTCACCTCATCGGCTGTAAATTTTGAGCCATTGTCTGTGATGATGATGTGGGGGATACCGTAGCGGTGTACGACCCTGGATATAAAGTCTATCACTGGTCCGGATTCGGCCATTTTAACTGGTTTAGCTTCTATCCATTTGGTGAATTTATCGGCCATGACCAACAAGTATTTCTTTTTATGGCTTCGTCCTTTAAGGGGTCCAACCATATCGAGCCCCTAGACCGCAAAGGGCCAAGTTATGGGGATTGTTTGGAGGGCGGTGGGTGGCATATGGCTTTGATTTGCAAAAAGCTGGCAACCGATGCAATGTTGGACAAGGTCTTGTGTGTCTGCCCAGGCTGTCGGCTAGTAGAAACTTGTACGGAAGGCCTTGCTTACGAGCGCCCGAGCTGCAGCATGGTGGCCGTCGAGTCCGGCATGAATTCGGCCAAGAGCTGCCGCCCTTCCTCTTTGGAGATGCATCTTTGGAGCACCCCGGTCGCGCTTTTCTTATAGAGCTCTCCCTCATGGACTTTGTAGGCTTTAGAGCGCCGCACAATGCAACATGCCTCATTTTTGTCCTCCGGGAGTTCCTGCCTGTTTAAGTAAGATAGGAAGGGTTCCGTCCACGGGGCGATGACCGCCATGATCACGTGGGCCGAAGGTGTGATTTCGGTGGCGGAGCCTCCGATTACGTCAGATTGTTCATTTTTCCGGAGGTGGTCGATTGGTTTATGTGTGTTGTGTTATAGGGGGTGCGAACCCTTGTCCTAGAGGAGGGGGTGGCTTATATAGAGTGCGCCAGGACCCCAGCCCACCTCCTTTACAAGGAGCTTAATGTACATAAAGTAAGGGTGTTACTGGTAACGACAGTCTTAAATACTCTTAATGCTCATGAAGACTAAGGAGTGAATGCCCGGCCGTTGTGCGTTCTTCCAGCTCCTGGTCTTCGATATAGTCGAGTCATTTCCCATACGGTCGAGTGAAAGTGGGGAATGACGGTCGAGTGATTATACCGTCGAGTGAATTCTTGGTCTTCTTATCTTCTCTTATCTTCTGGGGTAGTGACCTTGGGTAGGACGTATAGGTCAGGCCTATGACCCTACCCTAGGTCTGTACCCTCATCAGTAGCCCCCGAATGGATTAAGGCGCGAGTGAAAAATAGGCTGAAATTAAACTTGTCCCGAGCTTTGGGATCTCGCGAGTGCTTTCTGCAAGTCTGAGCGCCCGCGTCGATGTTTGATGCCGACTCAGTCGCCTTGATCCATTCAGTGGACAGTCGAGTGAACTGTTGATCTTATATGCTGAGTGTCGTGTTGGAGCGCGGGATCCTGGGCGCGATTGCCTGCAGTGTATCCCGGATTCTGCGGGATACGAAATTTCAAGGAAGTGCGCCAGACAGGGATTGCCAAAGCGGGCGGAGCGGATAAACAGTGATTCCTCGATTCTCATGCCGCCTTTTCCCCACGTACGCTGCGCTCGACTGTTGCGGGATTTGACAGGATCGCCTAGTCCCACACGTCAGTCACTCGGATACAATCTCTTATAAGGTGGCCGGACCTAGGCGTCTGTACTGTGCACATCTTCTCTTCCTTCTTCTTTCTTTGCTTCTCCGTCGCACCTTACTCTTCCGCTCCGACGCCGCTGCCTCGTCGCCATGGTGAAGGACAAGACGGCGGCGCTAGAGCGCACAAAGAAGACAAAGGAGGTGGCGAAGGGCAGGAAGTAGCTGCACGGGTCGTCGCCACGCGCGAGGCTACCGCCGGGCTGGATCCAGGGTGATTGAATCCGGTCTTCGATTTGGCAGGCGGACCTAGACGAGCTGGCGGAGTCGGGGTTACCTCTAATGGTTACACACATATTTTAGTTGCCGGAGGGAGAGATGAGCCCTCAACCTCAACCGGGTGAGTGCGTTCTGCTCGCCACCCACGTCGACCGCGGCTTTTCGCTTCCCACGCACCCTTTCTTCCGGGGGTTTCTGAACTTTTTTGATGCTCAACTCCACCATTTCTCCCCCAACACCATCACATATTTAGATGCTTCCGTGTTCATGTGCGAGAACTTCTTGGGATGTCGACCGCACCGGGGTCTTTTCAAGCACATCTTCACCATTCGTTTCCAATCGGTAAAAAAGGCGAAGTCGAGTGACTCGAAAACCCATGTCATCCAGATGTGCGGGGGTTTAGGTATCCAAAAGAGGAAAGGAAGTGCTTTTCCTGTTATGACTCTTCCTGATTCCGTTAGAGGCTGGTAATCGACTTGGTTCTATTGCCAGGAAGTCGTGGCTCCAGGTCAGTCGACCGGCCTCCCCCACTTCTCGTTTGACCGAGTCCAGACTCCTGCCCCGCTGAAAGTTACGACTAGTGAGACCATGGAGACGAGGATGTTGGTAGATAGGGTGGTTCATCTTATCAATGATGGTGTCACGGGTCTGGATCTGTTGGAGGTGTTCCTCAGTCGACGCATCCAGCCTCTCCAGGCCCACGATCACCCGATGTGGCTGTATTCCGGACCGGACGACACCGCTCGGGTCCATCCAGAAGAAGTACCGTCTGCAACAGTAGCTTTATGGCTGAGGAGCATCACAGGCAATCAGGACAGTCCCAGAGAATCTAGGCGAGTCGTTCCCTTTAGCAGTAACAACCCGCCCGACAAGGTATGCTTTTCTCTCCGACTGTACTTGAGATTGACCGACTCTCGTTCAACCAATTTGTTCTGCAGGTGTTCACTGATATGCATTCGATGCCCAATGGCGAGCAGGCTTTGGAGCAGACCCAGGAGGGGAAGGACAGCGCGGAAGATAGTGACGAGTGGGATTCTCAGGAAGATGAGGAGGAGGAGGAGGAGAGCGAGGAGGAGGACGAGGAGGAGGAAGTCGACTCGCCGCCACACTGTGAACGTCGATCCAAACAGCAGCACGACCCGGCCGGCGGGCGCGGGAAAGGTGTGGGTCCGAGTGCCAATACTCAGAAGCGTACTCGGACGTCGACTCCGGAGCCGACGGAGAAGGTGGCCAAGCAGCCTAAAGTTGCTCCCTCCAAGGACCGGAAGACACTGCCGCGCATCAAGATGGACGTCCCCGTTGCCTCAGGGTGGGTATCTTGTTTGTGTTTCCATAAGTCGATTGAAGATTTTCTTGATCTGACCGACCAATCCTTGTGTCTTTCCAGCCCCACCTCTGCTGCCACTGACATGGACATCGACAAAGCACCAGGAGACGAAGAGGCCACCTCACGAGCTGGTAAGTTCGATCGACTGAGTTCTGTTTAGTCGAGTGGATGGCCAATTGACTGAAAACTTGACATTTCTCTTCTTATGTAGCTCCACAAGATATCGTTGTGCTTCCTGATGACAAAGAAGAAGAAGTGCCTCTACAGGAGAGGAGGAAGAAGAGTGGAAGCTCAAGCAGGAAGAAGCTTGAAGTCCAGGTCCCGCAGTCAACACCGGCGCCTGAAGCGATAGTCTGGACCAACGTCACATTCGCTAACCCGTTGATGACTGATCGTCCGTCGGGGTCGACTGCGCAGACACCTGCTGCACCGGTGCAGCTCCACTCCTCTGACACGACAGCTACTTCGACCCCTCTGGAGCCATCCCTCTTTGCTACATATCAAACTCCAGAAGACTCGCCTGGTGCTGCTAGGGAAGCTCTTCGCCAGGCAAACCTTGTCATGGAGCAGGTGAAAGTGATGCATGAAGCCAGTCAGATAGCTTACAGCGCTAGCACTGCTCTTCAGACCAACGTTCAGGTTAGCAAAATTCTGACTGAAATTTTTGAATGTCGCTTTATATCTAATCACCCACTGGGTGTTCCTTTGTTTAGAACCCAGGAAATCTTCAATTCTGCACTTTTCGAATCAGTGGGGGCACGTCGAGTGCACCCACTGGGTGTAGTCCCCGAGCAGCCGACCGAGGTCTAATGATGTGTCTTTTTTTTGAACTCATGCTGAGTATTGATCTGATCTAGTGGGGGCATGCTAAGTGCACCCACTAGGTGTAGTCCCCGAGACTATTGTTGAATATTTGAGTCGGCGGTAGTCTTAGAGTAATTCTTTGCTTTCACTCGGCGCTTCGATCTGTCGACTGACATGTCTGTCTTTCTGGCTGCAGAGGTCTTGTGATCTTGGAGCTCGGCTCACCGAGTTAAAGAAGAAACATATCAGCGTTGAACTTGACCTCGAACTTGCGAAGAAGAATCTGAAGACTTCCCAACAAGAAACGACCATTATGGGAGGTAATCACTCGACCATCCTGTCTGTTTTGTAGCTTCATACTTTGCGCTAGTTTTTCCTTCAGTCTCTTTGAATCGAGTTATTTCACACGAGCAGATGTGCATAGTGAAAATCGTCAACTTCAGTCTCGTTTGAAGAGTGTTGTTTCTTTAGAGAGGATGAAGGAGGCTTTGGAGCAGAAGGATCTGGATCTGGCAGCCGCTCAGAAGGAAGCACGCGAGAAGATGAAGCTTGCGGACCAGAAGCTGGCTTTGGTCAGCAAACTAGAGGAGGAGAATGCGAAGCTGAAGGCTGCCATCTCAGACGACAATCAGGAAGTCGAACAACTGAAGAAGGACAAGGAAAATCTGACCACTGAAGTTGGAATCCTTAAGACCAAGACCGACAAGCTAGAGTCCTATCTGGAGCAACTCGCCGCCAAACTTGTTCTGAAGCTTGAAGGTATGATCAATCGACTCATCACTTTGTTGCCGATTGAACTTTGTTATCTCGTCATCGATTCATCACTTTTTGCAATGGGACAGAACTGTGTCAGGACTTTGAGGCTGAAACTGGGCGGGTCGAGACAGGTCTCAACCCCATCAAATGTCCCATGAAAGATGAAGTTGCGATGAACTTGCTTCGACTGGAATCGCGCTTGGACGGTGGAGTCGACTATCTGGCCCGGCTGAAGGCGGCAATGGCCCGAGTGGATGCCGAGCTCTGGCCTTGGGAGGAAATGTCTCAAGACCTCGAGTCCTTGATGACTCGGCTAAAACAGATTCCAGGTCGAGTGCAAGAGTGGAAGAAATCTTCTGCCCGCTGTGGTGCTGATGTAGCTTTGTCTCTAGTCCGAATGCACTGCAAGGAGGCTAAGGAAGACAAGTTGGAAGCTCTCAAAGTGGCAAACACTAAGAAGCACTCCTTCCAGGACTTCATGGACAATTTCCTCGAGGCAGCCACTCGCATCGCCGACAGCATCGACCTCGACAGCTTCTGCGACCCGGCCAGTCCTTCTCCCGCCGAGTGACAAAAAATATTATGCTATCACTTTTATTTGCCTCGGAATGCCGAGTGAATTTGTAACCGTTAGAACTCCTTCGGGCCTGATGCCCGAGCACTTTATTCTGCGGTTAAGAAACTTTGGATTTGTCACCTCATAAATTGCGTCTGTCTTCGAACGAAAATCATTTTTCCCTCGAATTGTTGTGTGTTTGCTTGATGCAGTTTCTGGAGAAGGATGGCCAGTCGACTAACCGGGCGGTCCATGAGCAACCTTGATCAGCTCATCAGTGAGGCGTTCAACAATGATCTTGGCGTTCCAGTCGACTGATCGGGTGATCTTCGAGGAGCATTGATCAGCTCATCAACAAGGCACTCAGCAATGGTCTTGACGTTCCAGTCGGCTGATCGGGTGATCCTTGAGTAGCATTGACCAGCTCATCAGCAAGGCATTCAACAATGGTCTTGACGTTCCAGTCAACCGATTGGGTGGTCCTTGAGAAGCATTGATCAGCTCATCAGCAAGGCACTCAACAATGGTCTTGACGCTCCTGTCAACCACCCGGTAAGGTTTTTTAAATTTAGGCAAGCACTGGGCTGCAGCTAAGCCTCCGAGTGGGAGGATTGCTCACCACCCGGTAGGATTTTTCAAACTTAGGCAAGTACGGGACTGCAGCTAAGCCCCCGAGTGGGAGGTTCGCTCTCCACTCGGTAGGATTTTTCGAATTTAGGCGAGTACGGGACTGCAGCTAAGCCCCCGAGTGGGAGGTTTGCTCTCCAGTCGGTAGGATTTTTCAAACTTAGGCAAGCGCTGGGCTGCAGCTAAGCCCCCGAGTGGGAGGTTTGCTCTCCACTCGGTAGGATTTTTCAAACTTAGGTGAGCGCTGGGCTGCAACTAAGCCCCTGAGTGAGAGGTAGACTCATCACTCGGTAGGATTTTTATCACTTAGGCGAGCACTGGGCTGCAGCTAAGCCCCCGAGTGAGAGG
>NC_041389.1:704203551-704209199 GCF_002162155.2 Triticum dicoccoides | reverse complement strand
CACTGGGTTGCACCTAAGCCCCCGAGTGAGAGGCAGACTCATCACTCGATAGGATTTTTATCACTTAGACGAGCACTGGGCTGCAGCTAAGCCCCCGAGTGAGAGGCAGACTCATCGCTTGGTAGGATTTTTATCACTTAGGCGAGCACTGGGCTGCAGCTAAGCCCCCGAGTGAGAGGCAGACTCATCACTCGGTAGGATTTTTATCACTTAGGCGAGCACTGGGCTGCAGCTAAGCCCCCGAGTGAGAGGCAGACTCATCACTCGGTAGGATTTTTATCACTTCGTCTTAGGCGAAATAGATTCGCAGCTAAGGTAACTCGTACAAAAGAAATAAACAACAATCATTCGGAAGAAGTAAATTATGTCTTTTGATAGTCAAACTAAAAGGGATTTCTTATTACATCTCATCATTCTAAATATTTAGGAATAGAAAGGGCGGAGCAGGTCCGCATTCCAGGCGCGTGGCTCATCTTTATTATGTTCGACGTTGAAGAGATGGTATGCTCCATTGTGGAGCACCTTGGTGATGACGAAAGGGCCTTCCCAAGCAGGAGCAAGCTTGTGAGGTCTTTGCTGGTCCACTCGAAGAACCAGGTCTCCTTCTTGAAATGCTCGACCCCTCACGTTTCTAGCGTGAAATCTACGCAAGTCTTGCTGATAAATGGTCGACCGGATCAAGGCCATCTCTCTTTCTTCTTCCAAGAGGTCGACTGCATCTTGCCGAGCTTGTTCTGCTTCTTCTTTTGAGAAGAGTTCGACTCGAGGTGCATTGTGGAGCAAATCACTGGGGAGCACGGCTTCGGCTCCATAGACTAAGAAGAATGGAGTTCTTCTAGTCGACCGGTTAGGGGTTGTCCTCAACCCCCACAGCATGGATGGGAGCTTGACGACCCAGGCTCCCGCTGCATGTTTCAGGTCACGCATCAACCGAGGCTTCAATCCTTTGAGAATCAATCCACTCGCCCGCTCGGCCTGTCCATTCGACTGAGGATGAGCGACCGAAGCGTAGTCGACTCTCGTGCCTTGGGAGGCGCAAAAGGCTTTGAATTCTTCAGAATCGAAGTTCGAGCCGTTATCCATGATGATGCTGTGCGGAACGCCATATCTGAATATAAGTTCTCTGATGAAACTCACAGCTGTGCTTTCTTCAAGGCTTTTGATGGGCTTGGCTTTGATCCACTTGGTGAACTTGTCGACTGCTACCAGCACATGAGTAAATCCACTCCTGCCTGTCCTCAAAGGTCCAACCATATCCAGTCCCCAGACGGCGAAAGGCCAGACGAGCGGAATTGTTTTTAGAGCCGACACAGGTTTATGAGACATGTTGGAGTAAAACCGGCAGCCTTCACACTTGTCCACTATTTCCTTAGCCATCTCGTTGGCCCGCGGCCAGTAAAATCCAGCTCGGTATGCTTTGGCCACGATGGTCCGAGAGGACGCGTGGTGACCACAGGTCCCTGCGTGAATATCATTGAGGATCACTCGACCTTCCTCTGACGTGATACACTTTTGGCAAACTCCAGTTGCACTTTCTCTAAACAACTGCCCTTTTATCACAGTAAAGGCCTTAGATCGCCGGACGACCTGTCGAGCCTCTTCTTCTTCCTCCGGAAGTTCTTTCCTAAGAATGTATGCGATGTACGACACTGTCCAGTCGGGAGTGATGACTAGAACCTCCATGACTAAGTCGACCACGGCTGGGATGTCAACTTCAGTCGGATCTGTAGCACTCTTGGGCTGTGGCGACTCTTCTGTGAAGGGATCCTCCTGAACCGAAGGTGAATGAATATGTTCCAGAAACACATTGCGGGGGATGGCCTGTCTCTTGGAACCTATCTTCGCCAACTCATCTGCAGCTTGATTTTTCAATCGGGGCACATGGTGAAGTTCCAACCCCTCAAACTTCTTTTCCAGCTTCCTGACAGCGTTGCAGTAACTAGTCATGGCTGGACTTCTGACATCCCATTCCATCATCACCTGGTTAACAACCAAATCTGAATCGCCATACACCATGAGGCGATGGACGCCAACTGAGATGGCCATACGCAACCCATATAGAAGTGCTTCGTATTCTGCTTCATTATTGGAGGAATCAAAGTGAATCTGAAGAACATAATTGAGCTTGTCTCCACGGGGGGACACCAATACTACTCCAGCACCTGACCCGTTTAGCATCTTGGAACCATCGAAGAACATAGTCCAATGTTCCGAGTGAACTTGAGTCGGTAGTTGTCACGCCCAATATGCGACCCTATCCAAAAGGAACTCGAAGGTCCCACCAAGGATAGACCCGCATATTGAAACACTTTTGCAAGGTGGATATCATTACATCAACATTACATAATAGATGGGGATACATACATAAGGCATACAATGCCACACGAATACAACATCACAATACATAAGAGCATCATCCGACTTCGGATGGAACACAAACAGAAACTCAAACGACATCCACCCTGCTAGCCCAGGCTGCCGACCTGGAACCTATCCCCTGATCGAAGAAGAAGCAGAAGACGAACTCCAAAACAAGCAAGCATCGCTCTCGCGTCATGATCATCGCACAACCTGTACCTGCAACTATTGTTGTAGTAATCTGTGAGCCACGAGGACTCAGCAATCCCATTACCATGGGTATCAAGACTAGCAAAGCTTAAAGGGAAAGGAAGGGGTAAAGTGGTGAGGTTGCAGCAGCGGCTAAGCAAGTATGGTGGCTAACATACGCAAATAAGAGCGGGAAGAAAAGCAAAGGAACGGTCGTCAACTAGCAATGATCAAGAAGTGATCCTGAACTCCTACTTACGTCAAACATAACACAAAAACCGTGTTCACTTCCCGGACTCCGCCGAAAAGAGACCATCACGGCTACACACGCGGTTGATGCGTTTTAATTTGGATCTGGTGTCAAGTTATCTACAACTGGACATTAACAAATTCCCATCTGCCCATAACCGCGGGCACGGCTTTCGAAAGTTTAAACCCTACAGGGGTGTCCCAACTTAGCCCATGATAAGATCTCGTGATCAACGAAGGATATTCCTGCTCCCAGGAAGACCCGATCAGACTCGGAATCCCGGTTTACAAGACATTTCGACAAAGGTAAAACAAGACCAGCAAAGCCGCCCGATGCGCCGACAATCCCGATAGGAGCTGCACATATCTCGTTCTCAGGGCAACACCGGATAGGTCAGCCTACGAGTAAAACCAACCCTCGAGTTGCCCCGAGGTGGCCCCGCAGTCTGCCCGGTTCGGACCAACACTTAGACAAGCACTGGCCCGGGGGGGGGGCTAAAATAAAGATGACCCTCGGGTTAATTACTCCCAAGGGAAATGTAGGTGGTGGTGAGGCAAATGGTAAAACCAAGGTTGGGCCTTGCTGGAGGAGTTTTATTCAAAGCGAACTGTCAAGGGGGTCCCATAAATCACCCGACCGCGTAAGGAACGCAAAATCCGGGAACATAACACCGGTATGACGGAAACTAGGGCAGCAAGAGTGGAACAAAACACCAGGCATAAGGCCGAGCCTTCCACCCTTTACCAAATATATAGATGCATTAATAATATAAGAGATATTGTGATATCCCAACCAAAATCCTGTCCACCATGAAGAAATCTTCAACTTCACCTGCAACTAACAACGCTATAAGAGGGGCTGAGCAAAGCGGTAACATAGCCAAGCAATGGTTTGCATAGGAAAGGTATCAAAGGTTAGAGGTTCATGGCAATATGGGAGGCTTGATGAGCAAAAGATAGGTAGCGCAACATAGCGATAGAACGAAGCAACTAGCATAGAAATGATATTAGTGAGATCCAGGGTAGCGGTCATCTTGCCTGAAATCCCTCTAGGAAGAAGAACGAATCCATGAAGAAGACGAACGGATGAATCCACGAAGACGAACCAAGCGTAGACGAACGAATCCTCACGATCGCAACGAAACAGGAACTAACAAGAAGAAGCACACAACATGGTAAACACACCACACATAGACAAGACATGATGCACATACAAGCATGGTGCAAGACAGAGCTACATGAAGCTACTCATGGAAAGGGATGATGCAAACAAGAGCAACACATCAAGGCAAGTTTAAATGAGGCCGGGAACAACATATAGCAATTCCGGTAAGTCCTCATATGCAAATTTCGAAATTGGTCCAGATCTGAATAAACCTTATGTTCAAGTTGTTAAACATCAATTTAAAATGCACAAAGATGATCTACACGAAATTCTAGTCAAGTTACATATAAAGTTCATTTAGTTCAGAGCTACGGCCTAGAAGATATGAGCAAAACAAGTTAAACATGGCATTGATGCAAAATGCACCCAAACATCAAGAAAACACCTCAAAACAAGGATGCAACATGACAATATGAAATTACATGCAATTCTAAGCAATTTGCATATAGAGCTCACTCAAGACGGAGCAACGGTGCAACACATACACTATACAAGTCATAACAACAATCTGTCCAAAACAGCAACTAGGCATATTGCAAGCACCAAAACAACATGCTACAGGACCTCAACAAGAAAACAAAAGGCATGGGCATGATTTACAGGTAAAGCATAACAAAACATGAACACTGAGCTATCTCCAGAAATCACTAGAACATGCTCAAACACACATGGCAAGATTGCAAATAATAACAGTTCAGACTTTGCAGAAAATAACATCAGGTTGCAATGTTTAGTACTCTCAAACAACATGCTACAGGAACTTATCATGGCAAACAAAGGCCTGGAATGAATCTACTAATTGCATAGAACAAGAGTCCCTTACTGACCAAGAGCCAAAAAGGATCAGAAGATATGATGGCTCCCATGTAAACATAGTAAGTTATAATACAGATTCATACATGGCAGGAACAACGATAAGTAGGCATGTTGATGAGCTTGTACCACTCACCACAGAGCAACAAATGGCATGGCAAGGCAACCAACAGTAATAAGACATGTTTATGAAGCTAAGCATGGCAAGAGAAAGTTCATAGGGTGCATGGATCACTAACAACAATCATGACAACAACTGAACTTAATGTTAACAGGCCGACAACAACATTATTTAGCAACTTTGGAGCAAGTTTACAACAAGCTACAGCAGGCTATAATTGCAACCAGGGGCATGGATGGATATAGCATAACATGTAGAACAAAAAATCCTTACTTAAGTATCTCAAAATATGCATGGATCTCTCTGTAGCATCAAGTTTACATGGCATCAAAATAACAACAGAACAGGGACTGAAATCAGCAACATCGCGAAGCCTAGTTTGCATGCTTGTGCTAGTCACCACATTGATTAGAAAAATACATGGCATACACCTCTGTAAAGATGGCATGGCATAGTTCAAAACACATGTAGACATCAACCTCATAGGATGCACACATCAAACATGGCAAAAATGACAAATGCAAACATTCTGTTAACAGACAGCAGACAACATCACATAGCACTCTTGCAACAAAGATTCAGGCATCAAGATGAGCTCAAATGAACATGGTGCAATGGAATAAAATGAACTACTCGTTGAGTCGAACAATTTGACATATTACACGCACGAAATGGAGCAGTATGCAGCAAGTTATGATGCGTTGAACATGGCATGATAATGCAAAATATCCGGGGACTTAGCAGAAAATAACC
>NC_041389.1:704188644-704203290 GCF_002162155.2 Triticum dicoccoides | reverse complement strand
CCTGCGCGGGCCCCGGATGAGCTCCGCGGGCCGCGGCGGGGAGGGCGCGGGTGCCACATGGCGAGCTGAGAGTGGCTGAGGGAGGCGGCGGCGGACGTGTCCGGCCGGGGGCGGACGCGTCCGGCGGCGGAGAGGGAAAAGCTAGGGTTTCGGGGGGAGAAGTCATCCGCGAATTTCGGGGGGAGGGGCATATTTATAGTTTCTGGGAGCTAGGAGAGTCCAAATGAGGAGCGGTTTTCGGCCACGCGATCGTGATCGAACGACCGAGGGCATGGAGGGGGTTTGGATGGGTTTTGGGCCACTTTGGAGGGGTGTTGGGCTGCAAAGAGAAAGGGGTTTTTCGGGCTACGTGGTTAACCCTTGGAGTATCAAACGAACTCCAAATGGCACGAAACTTGACAGGCGGTCTACCGGTGCTATACCAAGGCCGCTTAACAAACCTCGGGCCATTCCGAGAACGTTTAACACCCACTCACAATGAGAGACAAAAAAGGGGGACGCTGGAGGGCATAGGAGCGCCGGATCGCAAAACGGACAACGGGGAAAATGCTCGGATGCCTAAGACGAACACGTATGCAAAATGAAATGCACATGATGACATGATATGAAATGCAGATGATGACATGGAAAAATGCAACACGCAAGCACAATGACATGGCAACGGCGGCGAATAACTGGCAGACACCTGGCGCATCGAATCCGGGGCGTTACAGTAGTTGCTGTTCAATCCACTCGGCAAGGAAATCCGCGATTGCTTGGGACTTGATAGCTTTCTTTGCCTCAAACTTGATGTCCAGTGGAAGGAGTTCAATCGCCCATTTTGCTACTCGACCAGTTGCATCTCTGTTATTCAAGATCTCAGACAACGGTGCGTCACTGACGATTGTAATAGAGTGATCAGAGAAGTAATGTGCAACCTTCTTCATGGTCATGTAAATTCCACAGACAAGCTTCTGATAATGAGGATAGCGCTGCTTGGACGGAGTCAAAACTTCAGAGAGGTAATAAACTGGGCATTGAACTTTGTATGCTTTTCCTTCCTCTTCTTGCTCGACCGTGAGCACTGTACTGACAACTTGTCCAGTGGCTGCAATGTAAAGCAGTAAAGGCTCTTTGCTGATTGGCGCAGCGAGCACCGGCTGGGTGGAAAGCAGGGTTTTGAGCTCTGCAAATGCTGCATCCGCTTCTTCAGACCACTCGAACTTATCCGATTTCTTCATCAATCGGTAAAGAGGCAAGGCCTTTTCACCGAGACGAGAGATGAATCGACTCAAGGCTGCCAAACAGCTAGTCAGCTTCTGAATGTCATGCACTCACACGGGGCGTTTCATTCGGAGGATGGTATCAACTTTTTCTGGATTGGCGTTAATCCCTCGTTCAGAAATGAGAAAACCGAGCAGCTTTCCTCCTGGAACTCCGAATGTGCACTTTGACGGGTTAAGCTTGATATCGTACCTTCTTAGGTTGGCAAAGGTTTCTACGAGATCAGTCAATAGGTCGGAACCTTGCGAGACTTGATCACGATGTCATCCATGTATGCTTCCACATTTCGATTGATTTGGGTGAGCAGGCACTTCTGGATCATTCTCATGAACGCGGCTCCGGCATTTTTAAGACCGAATGGCATGGTGACATAGCAAAAGCACCCAAATGGGGTGATGAAGGCTGTTTTTATTTCATTGGGACCATACAGTCGGATCTGATGATACCTGGAATGGGCATCTAAAACAGACAAGCGCTCACACCCCGCAGTCGAGTCAACAATCTGATCGATACGATGGAGAGGGAAGTGATCTTTCGGGCAGGCCCGATTGATATGCTTGAAATCAATGCACATGCGAAGTTAATTGTCCTTCTTGGGGACCATGACGACATTGGCAAGCCACTCGGAGTGGTAGATTTCACGGATGAACTCCGCTGCCAACAGTCGAGCCACTTCTTCGCCGATTGCTTTTCTCTTCTGAACGGTGGACCGCCGAAGGTGCTCTTTGACGGGTTTTACCTTGGGGTCGACACGCAAACGGTGCTCAGCCAGTCCTCTGGGTACACCTGGCATGTCAGAGGGTTTCCATGCGAAGATGTTCCAGTTCTCATGGAGGAACTGGATGAGCGCTTCTTCCCATTTGCTGTCGAGTGTCGTTGATATATGAGTCGGTGCAGCATTTTGATCAGTCGGGTGAATATGAATCGGCTTTGTTTCACCACTCGATTGAAACGCAGAGTCTGTCACAGGCTTCTTGGCTCGAAGCAAATCACTCGGATCCGCACTCTTCTGATACTCATGGAATTCGACCGCCGCCATCTGTGCATCGGCGATTTTGGAACCTTTTTGGAAACATTCTTCTGCTTTCTGCCGATTGCCAGTGACCGTGATCACACCTTTGGGACCTGGCATCTTCAGCTTGAGGTATACGTAACACGGTCGAGCCAAGAAACACGCGTACACCGGTCTTCCCAGGATGGCATGATAAGCACTCTGGAAATCCACGACTTCAAATGTCAACTTTTCTTTCCGGTAATGCTTGGAGTCACCGAAAACCACGTCGAGAGTGATCTGGCCGAGTGACTCGGCCTTCTTTCCGGGGATAACACCGTGAAAGCTCATGTTGCTCTCGCTAAGCTTGGACATCGGGATGCCCATCCCCTTCAAGGTTTCAGCATACAGGATATTCAGGCCGCTACCTCCATCCATCAGCACTTTAGTTAGTCGGGTGCCACCAACCACTGGGTCGACCACCAGCGCTTGCCTCCCGGGGGTGACTACACGAGCAGGATGGTCTGACTGGTCGAATGTGATGGCTGTCTGGGACTACGCAACCAGATTCACCTCTCTGTTGATGACCTTCAACCGACTCTTGCTCTCAACATTAGCAAAAATCATGAGAGTTGAATTGACCTTGGGGTAGCCATCATCTTCTTCTTCCTCCCCATCTCTGTCTGACTCCTTGTCCTTCTCATTGGGCTGTTTCTCCCGGATCTGTTGGATCAGGAGTCGACATTGTCGAGTGGTATGCTTTGGGTAAATCAAATTACCCTCCTCATCTTTCTTCGGGTGGATGTGACACGGCAAATCTAACACGTCATTTCCTGCTTGATCTTTCACCTTCTTAGGAGGCCAGGGCCCCTTAGGTTTTCCCTTAAATTTCCTTGAGCTAGTGCTGCAATCTCACCAGGTGCCGCTGGCTCTGCTTTATGCTTTTGTTTCCGACCAGTTTACTCTTCCCGCTACGGAGTCGATCCTCTTCTTCTCCGTTAGCATACCGAGTGGCTATCTCCATCATCCGGGTCAGAGTCATATCCCCAGTCCGACCGAACTTCAGATCCAACTCTCGGTACTTGACACCTTCCTTGAAAGCGCACACTGCCTGATGCTCTGATACATTCTCCATGGTGTGATGCAAAGTGGTCCACCTCTGAATGAATTCCCTCAAAGTTTCATTCGGCTTCTGCACACAATGCTGCAACTCAGGAAGCCCTGCCAGCCGCTTGCACGTGCCCTCAAAGGTCCTTACAAACACTCGAGATAACTCTTCCGAACTGTGTATATTGTCCGAGGCTAACTGAGTCAACCACGCTCGGGCTGACCCTTCCAACATAAGAGGGAGATGCTTCATTGCTATCTCATCGTTTTCGCCTCCAATTTGCACAGCCACTCGGTAATCCTCAAGCCAAGTTTCTGGCTTGGATTCTCCAGCGAACTTGCTGACTCCTGTTGCTAATCTGAAGTTGGGAGGAATCACTGCAGCCCTGATGGCTCTGCTGAAACACCCTGGGCCTGAAACATGTGACCTGCTGCCACCCGGACGGTCTCTACCCAGGTCTTCTCTGTGTGCTCTATTCCGGTCGACCAGGACTTGGACGAGAATGGATCTCGCATTGAAGCCTGGCTCCCTTGGGTCGACTGGAGCTCTGCGCTCGTCCCTGTGATGGCGCCTGTCATCGTGTTGCTGAGGCACGTATGATGCACTCCTCGGAGGTGGCATTGGCTCTCGGCAATGATTGTCGTGGTCGAACTAACGACCGTACTGCACACGACCCTCACGCCGCGGGGGCGATCTTGGGCTATGGGCCGACTGAACTGTATCTGCTGCCACGGATCTGCTGTGTATCCTATTCCGCGACCGAGACACCGCAGAATTCTGCTCTCCTGCTGCTCTAAGCAGGGCCCGGATCTGTTCCAACCCTCGGTTAGCTTCTGACTGGGATGGTTGAATCGACTCTGCAATTCGGGCCGCAACAGTGAGGTTCTGAATCAGAGTTCGGTATACCTTAGGTGGAGGCGGGAAAAGCTACCGTCGACTGGACTTAGGAACCCGTTCCCGGGCTCGCTCTTCGAGAGCGCGCTGCAAGTTCTCTAGTCGAGTGCGCTCAGCCAGATTAGCCAAGCGCGCCTCCTCCAAGGCCCAAGCTTCGGGAGTTTCTCCAACGATGGGTGTGTGAAGTGCGTCCATGTTGCAACGACGAAGATCTTCTCTCTGCTGCGAAGAGAGAGGTTCGGGATGGTATTACTCATGGACCCGTGATGGATCACCGCCAGCCTCTTCGCCGTCCTCGCGGCGAAAGCCAGGTGGGCCACGTGGACCATCGACCATCAGGACTTCAGCCGCAGGATCGCTGCTATCGCACTGGGACGCCATCTCCGTGGAGCCAGTCGACAGATCGAACAGGCCATGGAGAGTTTCGTCAGGCTCGATTGCGGCGACTTGATGAGTGGCTGAACGTCGAGCCACCGCATGCCTCACCTACCGCTGAAGCCGTGACTGACCGGATCGCTTGCGGCGACGAACGGCGGGGAGGGGAGATGCCACTGGAGCCGACTGATACTGGGTCAACGGCTGCCGAAGAAGGCCGCCACGAACGCATGCGTGAAAGTGCGTCGCCCCTCGGACGGGGAGCGCCTCGACATCGAGCAGAGCTTCCTGGAGCCATGCCGAGTCGTCGGTAACGAAAACGAGCGTGCTGAGACGGATCTCGCGGCCTTCAACCATCTCGCCGCCGGAAACCATGATGATGATCGGAAAAACTTGCAACTTCGCCAATAAGTCGCTAAGACACGTGCCCCACGGTGGGCGCCAACTGTCGTGGTTCTAAGTCTGACAGTAGAAAGGGGGTAGGTATGGAGAGGCAAGATCTTAGGTGGCGAAGATGTACACACGAGGTTTACGAGTTCAGGCCCTTCTCGGAGGAAGTAACAACCCTACGTCTCGGTGCCCGGAGGCGGTCGATTGGTTTATGTGTGTTGTGTTATAGGGGGTGCGAACCCTTGTCCCAGAGGAGGGGGTGGCTTATATAGAGTGCGCCAGGACCCCAGCCCACCTCCTTTACAAGGAGCTTAATGTACATAAAGTAAGGGCATTACTGGTAATGGCAGTCTTAAATACTCTTAATGCTCATGAAGACTAAGGCGTGAATGCCCTGCCGTTGTGCGTTCTTCCGACTCCTGGTCTTCGATATAGTCGAGTCATTTCCCATGTGGTCGAGTGAAAGTGGGGAATGACGGTCGAGTGATTATATCGTCGAGTGAATTCTTGGTCTTCTTATCTTCTCTTATCTTCTGGGGTAGTGACCTTGGGTAGGATGTATAGGTCAGGCCTATGACCCTACCCCAGGTCTGTACCCTCATCACCATTTTCGGGTCCTTGGCATCAAAGTCTCCATTTATTTGAGATATTGCGAGATTTGAATCCCCACATACTTCTAGACGTTGAATGCCCATGGAGACTGCCATCCGAAGACCGTGCAACAATGCCTCATACTCAGTTGCATTGTTGAAATCTGTGTAAAGTATTTGGAGTACGTATTGGACTGTATCTCCAGTGGAGGACGTTAGGGTGACGCCAGCCCCTAGACCAGCTAGCATCTTAGAGCCGTCAAAGTGCATGATCCAATTGGAGTATGCGTCGTACTCTTTAGGGAGTTCGACTTCTGTCCATTCGGCGACGAAGTCAGCCAGTACCTGTGACTTAATGGCCCGCTGTAGTTTGTATGTTATGTCGAACGGGAGGAGCTCGATAGCCCATTTTGCAATCCGGCCCGTGGTATCGCGGTTATTTATTATGTAATTGAGTGGTACTTCGGAGGCCACCGTGATTGAACACTCTTGAAAGTAATGTCGTAGTTTTCAGAATGCCATGAAGACCGCGTATGCTATCTTTTCATAATGTGGGTACCGTGACTTGCATGGAGTGAGGAATGTGGATATGTAGTATACCGGCTTTTGTAGTGGGAATTTATGCCCCTCTGTCTCTCGTTCGACGACGAGCACTGCGCTTACAACCTGGTGTGTAGCAGCTATGTATAGCAGCATGGGTTCGCCGACATTTGGTGCTGCCAGAATTGGATTGGTGGCCAAGAGGGCTTTTATTTCCTCCAGCCCAGCCATAGCCGCATCCGTCCACTCGAAGTGTTTGGTGCGTCGAAGAAGGCGATAAAGAGGTAGCGCCTTTTCTCCTAATCGGGAGATAAAGCGGCTTAGGGCGGCCACACATCCAGTTAGTTTCTGGATTTGCTTGAGGTCTGTTGGGGTAGCCAACTGTGACAGAGCTTGGATCTTAGCCGGGTTTGCTTTGGTTCCTCTATTGGAAACAATAAAGCGCAAGAGTTTTCCGGCTGGTACGCCGAAAACGCATTTTTCCGGGTTGAGCTTCATGTCATATGTTCGGAGATTGTCGAACGTAAGCCTCAGGTCGTCTATTAATGATTCGACATGTCTGGTTTTGATGACCACATCATCTACGTAAGCCTCCACTGTTTTGCCAATTTGTGTTTCTAGGCATGTCTAAATCATGCATTGATAAGTTGCACCGGTATTTTTGAGCCCGAAAGGCATGGTGTTAAAACAGAAGGGACCGTATGGAGTGATAAATGCCGTTGCGGCTTGACCGGACTCCGCCATCTTGATTTGATGGTATCCGGAGTGTGCGTCGAGGAAACACAATGAGTCGTGTCTTGCGGTAGCGTCGATTATTTGATCGATGCGGGGGAGGAGGAAGGGATCCTTAGAGCAAGCCTTATTAAGGTCTTTGAAATCGACGCATAGGCACCAGGATTTGTCCTTCTTTGGTACCATCACCAGGTTTGCTAGCCAGTCTGGATGTTTTATTTCTCTGATGAATCCGGCTTTGAGTAGCTTGGCTAGCTCTTCTCCCATGGCTTGTCGCTTGGGTTCTGAAAAGCGCCGAAGAGTCTGCTTGACCACCTTGTATCCCTTTAGTATGTTTAGGCTATGTTTGGCCAGCCTACGTGGGATACCTGGCATGTCTGAAGGATGCCAGGCAAAAATGTCCCAATTCTCGCGCAAGAACTCTCGTAGTGCAGCGTCTATTGTGGAGTTCAGTTGTGCCCCAATTGATGCTGTTTTTGTAGGGTCCGTTGGGTGGACCTGGAATTTGACTATTTCCTCTGCTGGTTTAATAGAGGTGGACTTGGGTTGTTGGTCGAGTATCACGTCGTCCCTGTCTACTGCGGAGCACACCACAGTTAACTCTTCGGCTACGAGGGCTTCGGATAATGCCTCCAGGCTAGTGCGGCAGTTTTATTTTTGGCACGGAGTGCTATGTTCGGATCACTGGCTAGAGTGATGATTCCATTGGCCCCCGGCATCTTGAGCTTCATGTACCCATAATGGGGTATAGCTTGGAAGCTTGTGAATGCGTCTCGCCCCAAGAGGGCGTGGTATCCACTGCTAAACGGGGCCACTTGGAATGTGATTTCTTCAGACCTATAATTCTCCGGGGTACCGAATACCACATCCAGTGTGATTTTCCCTGCACATCGTGCCTCCCGACTAGGGATGATTCCCCTGAAGGTCGTGCTGCTTTGCTCAATGTGGCTCTTATCTATTTCCATTTTGTTAAGAGTTTCCTCGTAGATGAGGGTTAATCCGCTGCCGCCGTCCATGAGCACTTTAGTAAGTCAGAATCCGTCCAAGATTGGACTAAGGACCAAAGCGGTTGGTGCTCAGACTGTTCAGAATTGAGGTTCGTCGCTAGCGTTGAAGGTTATGGCCGTATCGTTCCACGGGTTTATTGCTGCGACGTGGCAGACTTCGGCGAGGCTGGGGAGCGCTCGCTTGCGCCTGTTGTTTGAGGCGAAAGTCTCGAAGACGGTCAGTACTGTATTGTTATTTTTCGCGGGATGGTGCTCTGCAGTATTGTTGATGAGAAGGTCCTCGCCGCTCTTGGCCACCTGCCGGAGTATCCAACATGCTCTAAGGCTGTGTGTTGGTATGGTGTCCGGTGTGCTGTGAATTTTGCATGGCCTATTGAGCCATCCCTCCAGTACGGTTCCACACCCTGTAGAGGGCTTTGGATTCTTTGTAATTGGGTTGGGTGACTTGCGAGAGCGCACCCTTTTAGTTCGGATGTGGGGTTTAGTTAGGGCCGGAGGATCCCAGAATTTTGTTTGGGTTTTCCAGGCGCTTTCCATCGCACAGTACTTCTGTACTATGGCCGCCAAGTCGGCAAAGTGTGCTATGTCACGACGACTTGTGGCATTGAGAATTCCCTTGTCCGTGCAATTTTTGCAAAAGAATGAGATTGCGTCTTCCTCGTGACAGTCCTTGACCTTGCTCATTACAAGGAGGAATCTGGCCCAGAAGTGGTGTAATGTCTCTTGGGGCTCTTGTCTGATGTGGGAAAGATCACTTGTGTCTGGCTGGCTGGGTAGACTTAAGTCCACATCCTGACCCAATCTGGGACCTAGGGGTGAAGGAGCTCCTCAGCTCGGCAGCTTGGGCTTCAGGATGTTGCCCAATATTTGTGGCCCATTGCCCGATTCTAAGTTCAAAGACTGGGCCACGTCCTCCCATAGACGGGTATCCGGCTCAGAGAGCTCGGGAACCCGGACATAGTTCGTCCTCAAAATAGAGGAAGAATTGCTGTTTTGTTCCTCCACCACCGCTATCTGATGAGTGACCGGAAGAGAGTTAATCTCCCTTAGGTCGGGTTTAAGCCCAATCCGATCATAGTCCGTAGGGACTCCCAGGGCGGCGATGCAATCCAAGAGCTCGTTTAGGGAGGAGAACTCCATTGGATCCATTTGCTCGGTGAATTCCGGGCTGACGCGGAGGTTGTTATTGATGACCTGAGAAGTCATCGTCGGCGCGGCGGCCGAACGGGCGGCCATCACGAAACCGCCCAACCGAAGAGTTTGGCCTACAGCCAGGGATCCTCCAGAGGTGATGTTGTCCTTGACAACGAGGCGAGCCATCAAGCCTTATCGGGACGACACAGTGGAACTCTCAATGAAAGCACCAATGTCAGTGTCAAAACTGGCGGATCTCGGGTAGGGGGTTCCCGAACTGTGCGTCTAAGGCTAATGGTAACAGGAGGCAGGGGACACGATGTTTTACCCAGGTCCGGGCCCTCTTGATGGAGGTAATACCCTAGTTCCTGCTTGATTGATCTTGGTGATATGAGTATTACAAGAGTTGATCTACCACGAGATCATGGAGGCTAAACCCTAGAAGCTAGCCTATGATTATGATTGTTGTTGTCCTACGGACTAAACCCTCCAGTTTATATAGACACCGGAGGGGGCTAGGGTTACACAGAGTCGGTTACAGAGAAGGAGATCTACATATCCGAATTGCCAAGCTTGCCTTCCATGCAAAGGAGAGTCCCATCCGGACACGGGACGAAGTCTTCAATCTTGTATCTTCATAGTCCAACAGTCCGGCCAAAGTATATAGTCCGGCTGTCCGAGGACCCCTTAATCCAGGACTCCCTCACTGTTCTTACACTCTTCTCCTCTTAAACCACCGCCGCTCCTCTCGTGTTCCAATCTAAATCCAGCGCCACTCCTCTCCTCTTCCATTTCAAAACCACCGCCCCTCCTCTCCTATTCCAGTCCAAAACAAGCGTCGCTCCTCTCCCGTTCTAATCCAAAACCAGCGCTGCTCCTCTCCTCTTCCATTCAAAAACCACCGCCAGCGAGTGAAGGTGCTGTGGAGAAGTAGATCGATGGAGGATTACAACCGATATGTGAGGATCGCATACGGCGACCCTGTGAAGCTAGCTAGGATGTTGGAGATACAGTCTTGGTCTGACAACAAGGACCAACTAGCGGCGACGGCGACATCCATGGCCAAATATCTGCAACAGAGTGAAAAGGCGGCGATAATCCCAGAGGGAGTCGCGCGGGAGTACATAGAGTGCTCCTCTGGGCCATGGAGCAAATAGATTCACCGAATCGGATCGTGAGGGAGCGGGGTGAGAGTATCAATCCCAGATGGAGCATCCACCAGAGATTGAAGGATCGAGCATCTACAGGGTGCCGTTTGTGAGGGTGTCCTGCTAGAGCGAGCCGGTGCAGTCTTCGTCGACCGAACCCAACTGCAAGAGGAGAAAAGCAGTTGGCCCGATGATGCTTCCCCGCCATCCTCTCCCTTGCCGTTCACATCGTCTCACGAGGCGGTTGTCTGCCGCCGAGGAATAGGAGGGGACTTCCCCCCAGCCCAATAGTCGGGCAGGTTGTGAATTGTCAGGAGGAGCTTAGGGTTGTCAGTATTTGCAGGTTGTGAATTGTGTTTTGTGTTGTGTATTTTGAGAGTACTTTCAGATATGAATGTCTTTTGAATTTCAGATTTGCAGTATTGAGCATATGAAGTATTTTATGAATTCTAGAGATCTATTTTTAGCACTTAAAAAATGTAGTTTCATAGGAGTATAGAAGTGCAGACAATGTGTTTCTCAGAGAAGAAACTGCAAGTTCAGTTTCAGATAAGAAACTGCAAGTTTAGTTTCAGATAAGAAACTGCAACTTTCAGAGGCAGAGCATTTATATTAACACGGCCTTTTCAAACAAGGTTAACATCATGTTGGAAGTTTTATTCATGGTCGAAAATGGAACTACCAGCCAGTTAACATCATGCTAATCAACATTCATGCATAGCACATCTTCATATGATGCACAGTCAAAATGCCCACACAATGTCGAGTGTGCGAAACACAGAGAAAACGAGGGACGAAGTTTTGGCAAGTGTTGGACGTGGTGTGTGTAGATGACAATGGGGACCCACATGTCAATAAAGGCAGAGGCAAAAAATTTGGAGATATTTTTCCTGCACAGGTGGAATCGAACCCGGGCGGAACAGCTGTCGGGTAGTGTCACTTGGCCACTAGGCTAGTTCAGTAGTTTTGTTAATAATAAGGCACTTCCTCAGGTGGTCGGATCCCCTCCTGCGCCTTTGTGCGCTCGCCGCGACGCCGCTGTCTGCCGTTGTGAACATGCTGAACAAACGAGAGGAATCTGGAGAGGATTGTACGTGGAGAGGCGGACAGTCGGGACCCACCAGTCTATGGCCGTACGCAAGCAACTGCCTCATCGAAAAAAATACTTCCTCCTAATGCTGTACTGACATTGGGGCCCATGGGTTTGTCAACATAGTTACATTTTTTAGGTGCTTCAACATAGTTACTACAGGAGATAAATTCACAACGAAGCCGGGGAGCTGGCAGGTATCATTTATTATCACTGGGGCAGCAAATATCAACTAGGTTTTGGGCTGCCCCGTCTAGGCTTTCATTTTTAACATGCGCAGCCCACGACCTTGGATGGGAGGTCCATAGGCCTGTTTATATTTTCTTGAGGGCCGTCATGTATCGACCGGCCTATGGACCTCCGATCCAAGGTTTTATTTTTCCTGAAACATCAGCATCCCAATTTATGTATTTTTTTGAAGAAAACGCAGAGGTCTGTTCTATTTTTCTATATAAGAATAGGAACGCCAAGTCCAACTTATGTTTCCCTTCTAACTATATTATATATATTTAAATTATTTTATATGTTATTATATATTATTTTTATTGTCATCATATATTTAACAGATACATACATATGTAAGAAAACAATATCCCACATCTTATTAACTTATAAAATTAATTTCTTAACAATAAAATCCTGGATTGTTTTGGCACGAAAGTCCTAGTGATTGTGTACAAAAGCTTGGTAACATTTAAGGACGAATGTAACAATATCACTTATTGTATAAATATATTTATAACAAAATGCTCAGCCCATTTTTATTTTTTGATAACATTGCTGGCCCAACCCAACATTATAATTAGAATCAGCCCAGCAAAATCGTGTATTTCGAGAAATTGCAAATGACCTGTAATTTTTTATTAAATAAAATAAATGGGCCGCATGGACGCTACATTATTTGTTCACCCAGCCTAGCTAATGGACTATAATTCAAAAAACAAAGTATCAAATTGAGTGTAAATTCTACCGCGCAAAAAAAGACTGTAAATTCGAAAAAATGGGTTGAATACGTGCCAAATTTTTGGAGGCTGAAATGTGGGCCAATAGGTGGAAGCCAATGCAAGTCGTTGTCAATTTAGTCAACAAATGATTCTGACAAGTTAGCCGTTGGATTTACATCCAACGACCGGCATCCATCTTTAATCTCTCGTCTTCTTCCTCCAGCGCCGCCGGGACCACCTCCCGCCTCCTGCTGCTAGCAGCTCTGCTTAGCACGCTTTGCTATGAAGTGCTACTCCACCTTTGGCCAGGCCATCCCTCCACCCCTCCACACCTCCTGTTCTTCTCCACCGACTGCCGAACAACACCGCACTAGAACCAGTTAACCCTCGTACACCTCTCCGTTTGCGACTCTACTCCCGTGTCTTCCCATCTCCGGCTCATTGCTGTCCGGGGCCTCGCTGTCGTCCACCACCTTGGATGCGCTCGGCGCGGCATGGTCAAGGTGGTCAATGAACGACACCATCAAAAGTAGACTGTGCGTGGAGAGGCTGACAGCTGGGTCCATGGCCGCACACAAGGAAATGCCTCCTTATTATGTGCAAAATAATGATTCCTCCACCTGACATCTGGGACCCACCGAAAGGGCCTCTGTATTTCGTGAAAAAAACATGCCCCCCGCTGACAGGTCGGACCCACTAGCTATCTTTGCACAAAAGGAAGTGCCTCCTTATTACGCAAAAAAAAGAATACTCCCCCTGCCAGCTGGAACCCAGCATAGTGGGAGGTTGACTTGTGGGCCTACCAAGTTGACGGGGATGGATGGCTTTGTCAACTTAGTCAATATGAATGATTCTAGATCCTGTTACCGTACGATGTTCATCCAACGGTCGAAGTGCTTCTTCAACCTCTGGTCTTCTTGCTCCAGCCGCCCAAACCAGCGCCGGTTGTGCCGCGTGCTCCTGCCTCCCGTGGCCGGCTGTGATGCCGCGGAGGCCTCACCGCCCCCTACTACTCCCACCGTTGGCCAGACCATACCTCTACTCACCCACACCCCCTGTTATTCTGCGCCGACGGCAGCCTCACACCCCAGTCGAACTAGTGAACCCTCGTACTCCTCTCCGCGCGGGATTCCACTGTCGCGTCTTCCCCGGCTCCGAGTCATCCCCTTCCTAGGCCTCGCCGTCATCCACCGCCCTGGTGCTCTCTGCGCCGCGTGGTCAACGTGGTCAAGGAACGACTTCCATCGGAGTACTGTACGTGGAGAGGCTGACAACTGGGTCCACGACGGCCGCAAGAAAGTGCCTCCTTATTATGTGCAAAATAATTATTCCTCCACCTGACAGCAGCGACCCACCGGACGGGCTACCGTATTTCGTGAAAAAAATGTTTCACCCCCCGACTACTGGGACCCACCAGCTACATCTTCGCACGCAAGGAAGTGTGCCCGGGCAACAAAAAAATGATTCGCCCCCCTGACTGCTGGGACCCACCAGCTACATCTTCGCACGCAAGGAAGTGCCTGACAGTCAAGACCCACCTGGTCGAAACGTATGTAGCGTTGTCATTCTGGTCGCGAACGTGTACGTACATACTGGTGGATGTAGAGGCGCGCACATGTCATAATAGAGGCGTGCACGTAGCATGTACACGTACGTACAATGGCCAGTGTGCAAGAAAGAAAATACGGCCACGTACGTACATACGGACGGGGCCTCGAACGCCTACTCGCGCATACGTACGACCAACGCTCGTGTACATGGCTGGGTTGGAACGGAGAAACAGTGTCGTCGTCGTGTTCATGGGAAGCCAACCAGCTGGGTCGGAACGGAATGCATCATCGTGTTCATCAGGAGGGCTTGGACGAAATAGGCGATGGAAATGAGGCTTGGCGTACCGCAGAACGGAGGAAACGGCCTTGTGTTCGACCGGCCACGTTCGAAACGGGATCTTGTTCATCGGGAGGGGTCTGGCGTACCGCAAAACAAAGGAAATTGAATTGTGTTGGACCTCCTACAGTCGAAACGGGGTCCTGTTGATCGGAAGGGGTGTGGCGTACCGCAAAACGGACGAAACGGATTTGTGTTGGAGCTCTACGGTTGAAACGGGGGTCCTATTCATTGGGAGTGGTGTGGCGTACCGCAAAACGGGACTCCACGAGATACTGTTCATCTCCACTGTCGACCTCCTCCAGCCTCCACGGGCTACTGTTCATCCACCGTCGACCTCCTCCAGCCTCCACCTGCGACTGTTCATCCACGGGCTCCTGTTCATCCAGCCTCCACCGCGCGCTACTCCACCGGCTACTGTTCAACCACCCCTCTCCACGGGCTCCTGTTCAACCACCCTCCACGGGCTACTGTTCATCCACCCCTCCACCTTCTACTGTTCATCCAGCCCTCCACGGGGTCGTCCTGTTCATCCAGCCCTCCACGGGGTCCT
>NC_041389.1:704147065-704188372 GCF_002162155.2 Triticum dicoccoides | reverse complement strand
TCGATCGGCTTCAGTTAGCAGTAGTAGCGAAGGAATCGCTCGATCGGGTTCATTTAACAGCCATCGATCGATCGCTCGGGTTCAGTAACGCGTAGGCTGCAGTGCAATCGCTCGGGTTCAGTTAGAGCCCAATGCCTCGCTCGGGTTCAGTCAGAGCCCAATGCCTTGCACACACGCGCGTATGTGTACGAGAGAAACGTGCATCGCTCGGCCCCCAACCACCCACCATAACCGGGAACTCGCCGAAATTTTCCTCGCCCTCACTACTACCACGGTTTTTTCCGTCATGGACGGCCCAAAGAATGTCATGCAGCTGTGTCTCCGGCCCGCCCAGGACGAAAAGCCCATTTTCTGTCATGATTTTTTGTCATAGAAGTAGGAGCCCACCACATCTATGATGGTACCCGATTTTGTCACAATTATCATCATAGAAGTGTCATAAGTATGACAGAAAAAAAAATTCGTTCGGCCCAAAATGTCACAGATGTGTCTTTTTTTGTAGTGGTAGCGTAGTCAATTGCTGAGGGACAACTCCGCAAAACCTACCACTACTAATCCACACTAGCTATACTAATTTAATCGTATTTTAATTAGAACAACACCTACTTTTTATTTTTACGTTCTTTAGTATCTTGCAAACTTATCCCTTTACACGTATAAAGTACTTCTAGTGTTATTCTTATTCTAGGTAAAGCAAACATTAAGTGTGTGCAGAGTTGTATCAATGGTCGATAGAACTTGAGGTAATATTTGTTCTACCTTTAGCTCCTCATTGGGTTTACACTCTTATTTATCAAAAAGGCTGCAAACGATCCCCTATACTTGTCGGTTATCAAAACATTTTTTCTGGCGCCCTTGCCGGGGAGCAATAACGTGGGGTGAATATTCTTGTTTGTGCTTGTTTGCTTTATCACTAAGTAGATTTTATTTTCAGTTCTAAGTTGTTCTCTATCTTTAGTTATGGATAGGAAATGCAAAATACCAAAAAGAATTAGTTGTACCTGCTAAACCAATGATTGAAGAACCACCCAAAATCTATCATAATGCTGAAGCTTTCTACTTGGATCATCTTCGATCCCTATGTGCTCGTGCTGAAAATCCAACTAGCTTAGTTGAGGGCAAATCATTAAATGAGCATGCTTATTTTGTGCGACACCACCTATCTCAAAAAGGGAAACTTTTATGGCATCAAATTAATACTATGCAATGCTATGCTTGGAGTTTATGTGAATTATATGATTTTACTTATTGTACTGAAGACCCTAAGAAACACCTTCCCTACCAATATGAGTTTAGTGATAATGAAATCTTATCTTCTTATGCCAAGGGTGTTTATAATTACTATGATGTTGAACAAATTGAAGAATTTGTTGCTTTTAAGGGTGCTTATGAAATTGCTTCTTTGATTGAAAAGTATGATGCTACTCTTTACAAACCTCAAAATGTTGCCATACTTAAATATTGCTATGAAAATGATGCTTATAATGCTTATGTTAAACCATATATTGAGGACTCCTCCACTGTCCAGGAAGAGACTAATATTTTGCAGGAATCTATGGAAGAAGAAATTGATGAAACTATGAGCTCATTGGATGAAAAATATGATGAGGAGAGTGAAGAACAAAAGGAGGAAGAGCAGATTAGCTACCCGTGCCCACCTTCTAATGAGAGTAACTCTTCAACTCATACATTGTTTAATTTCCCTTCGTTCTTACCGAAGGATGAATGCTATGATAATTGCTATGATCCCGTTGATTCATTTGAATTATCCCTTTTTGATGAACTTGATGCTTGCTATGCTTGTGGCCAAGATGCCAATATGAACTATGCATATGGAGATGAACTTGCTATAGTTCCTTATGTTAAACATGAAATTGTTGCTATTGCACCCACACATAATAGTCCTATTATCTTTTTGAATTCTCCAAACTGCACTATCTCATAGAAGTTTGCCCTTATTAAGGATTACATTGATGGGTTGCCTTTTACAGTTGCACATGATGATTTTGATGAATATAATATGCATGTGCTTGCTGCTCCTACTTGTAATTATTATGAGAGATGAGGGAGTTCCGGACTAGGGGGTGTCCGGATAGCCGAACTATCATGATCGGCCGGACTCCAAGACTATGAAGATACAAGATTGAAGACTTCGTCCCGTGTCCGGATGGGACTTTCCTTGGCGTGGAAGGCAAGCTTGGCGATACGGATATGTAGATCTCCTACCATTGTAACTGACTTTGTGTAACCCTAGCCCTCTCCGGTGTCTATATAAACCGGATGGCTTTAGTCCATAGGACGAACAACAATCATACCATAGGCTAGCTTCTAGGGTTTAGCCTCCTTGATCTCGTGGTAGATCCACTCTTGTAACACACATCATCAATATTAATCAAGCAGGACGTAGGGTTTTACCTCCATCAAGAGGGCCCGAACCTGGGTAAAACATCGTGTCCCTTGTCTCCTGTTACCATCTGCCTAGACGCGCAGTTCGGGACCCCCTACCCGAGATCCGCCGGTTTTGACACCGACATTGGTGCTTTCATTGAGAGTTCTTCTGTGTCGTCACCGATAGGCTCGATGGCTTCTTCGATCATCATCAACGATGCAGTCCAGGGTGAGACCTTCCTCCCCGGACAGATCTTTGTATTCGGCGGCTTCGCACTGTGGGCCAATTCGCTTGGCCAACTGGAGCAGATCGAAAGCTACGCCCCTGGCTGTCAGGTCAGATTTGGAAGTTTGAACTTCACGGCTGACATCCGTGGGGACTTGATCCTCGATGGATTTGAGCCACAGCCGAGCGTGCCACACTGTCACGGCGAGCATGATTTAGCTCCGCAGCCGGACAGTCCCCTGGAGGCCGCACTCGAACCCACTCCGATCTTCAATTCGGAGCCGGCTGCGCAGATCGAGGATGGATGGCTAGACACCGCCTCGGGGGCTGCAACCTCTATGGCGATAGAGCCAAACACTAACCTTGTCCCTCATGAAGCTCGTGACTCCGAGGTGCCGGACTCCTTGCCGGACTCCGAACCTCCTGCGCCCCCTCCGATCGAATCCGATCGGGCACCGATCATGGAGTTCACCGCAGCGGACATCTTTCAACACTCACCTTTCGGCGACATCTTGAGTTCGCTAAAGTATCTCTCATTATCAGGAGAGCCCTGGCCAGACTGCGGTCAGGACGGTTGGGATGCGGACGACGAAGAAATTCAAAGCCCACCCACCACCCACTTGGTAGCCACTGTCGATGATCTAACCGACATGCTAGACTACGACTCCGAAGACATCGACGGTATGGACGATGATGCCGGAGACAACCAAGAACCAGCGCCTACCAGGCACTGGAAAGCCACCTCATCATATGACATATACATGGTGGATATCCCAAAGGATGGGAATGGCGAAGAAGCAGCGGAGGATGACCCCTCCAAGAAACAGCCCAAGCGCCGGCGTCAGCGGCGCCGCTCTAAATCCCGCCATAGCAAGAATGGCGATTCCGACACCGGAGATAATAATACCCCGGACAGTGCCGAAGACAACCCCCTCCAGCAAGACTCAGCGCAGGAGGACGGAGACGCCAGCCCTCATGAGAAAGTGGCAGAAGAAGAGGTAGAGGATTATATGCCTCCCTCCGGAGACGAGGCGAGCCTCGACGACGACGAATTCGTCGTGCCTGAGGATCCCGTCGAACAAGCGCGTTTTAAACACAGGCTTATGGCCACGGCAAACAGCCTCAAGAAAAAGCAGCAACAGCTTAGAGCTGATCAAGATCTGCTAGCCGACAGATGGACTGAAGTCCTCGCGGCCGAAGAGCATGAGCTCGAACGCCCCTCCAAAAGCTACACTAAACGCAAGCTGCTCCCCCGATTAGAGGAGGAGGCATATGAACCTGCATCACCAGTAGACAATACGGCTGACCGACCACCCCGTGGTCGCGACAGAGAGGCCTCTAGGCCCTTCACCAGAACCGTACCCCGACATCGCTCGAAAAGCACAAGTCCACAGGGGAACGCTCCGGACTTGCGAGATATATTGGAGGATAAGGCAAGACAATCAAGATTGATCTATGGATCGCGTGGGCACCCCACGATACGTGACGACAACCGTCGCGCCGGACATAGTAAGTCCGGCCGGGCCGAACAAAATAGACAAAGCTCTTTTGAGCTCCGTCGTGATATCACCCAGTACAGAGGCGCCGCACACCCACTATGCTTCACAGATGAAGTAATGGATCATCAAATCCCTGAAGGGTTTAAACCCGTGAATATTGAATCTTATGATGGCACAACAGACCCCGCGGTTTGGATCAAAGACTATCTCCTTCACATCCACATGGACCGCGGTGACGATCTTCACGCCATCAAATATCTCCCACTCAAGCTTAAAGGACCAGCCCGGCATTGGCTTAATAGCTTGCCAGCAGAGTCAATTGGGAGTTGGGAGGACCTGGAAGCCGCATTCCTCGATAACTTCCAAGGCACGTATGTGCGACCACCAGACGCTGATGACCTAAGCCACATAATTCAGCAGCCAGACGAATCGGCCAGACAATTCTGGACACGGTTCTTAACCAAGAAAAAACAAATCATCGACTGTCCGGATGCGGAGGCCCTCGCGGCCTTCAAGCATAATATCCGCGACGATTGGCTTGCCCGGCACCTGGGACAGGAAAAGCCGAAATCCATGGCAGCCCTCACATCACTCATGACCCACTTCTGCGCGGGTGAGGACAGCTGGCTAGCACGCAGCAACAACCTCAGCAAAAATTCTGGCAGTCCGGATATCAAGGACCGTAATGGCAGGTCGCGTCGTAACAAAAACAAATGCCGCATTAACAGCGACAATAGTGAGGATACGACAGTCAATACCAGATTCAGAGGCTCTAAACCCGGTCAGCAGAAAAAGCCATTCAAAAGAACTGCTCCGGGTCCGTCCAATTTGGACCGAATACTCGACCGCTCGTGCCAGATACACGGCACCCCCGAAAAAACAACCAACCACACCAACAGGGACTGTTGGGTATTCAAGCAGGCAGGCAAGTTAATTGCCGAAAACAATGACAAGGGGGTGCATAGCGATGACGAGGAAGAGACCCGACCGCCAAACAATAGAGGACAGAAGGGTTTCCCCCCACAGGTGCGGACGGTGAACATGATATACGCAACGCACATACCCAAAAGGGAACGGAAGTGTGCACTCAGGGATGTATACGCGATGGAGCCAGTTGCCTCGAAGTTCAATCCATGGTCCTCCTGTCCGATCACTTTTGACCGAAGGGACCACCCCACCAGCATCCGCCACGGCGGATTCGCCGCATTGGTCCTAGATCAAATCGTCGATGGATTTCACATCACCAGGGTCCTGATGGACGGTGGCAGCAGCCTGAACCTGCTTTATAAGGATATAGTGCGCAAAATGGGCATAGACCCCTCAAGGATTAAACCTACCAAGACGACCTTTAAAGGCGTCATACCAGGTGTAGAAGCCAATTGTACAGGCTCGGTCTCACTGGAAGTGGTCTTCGGATCCCCGGATAACTTCTGAAGCGAGGAGTTAATCTTCGACATAGTTCGTTCCACAGCGGCTATCATGCTCTGCTCAGACGTACCGCGTTTGCAAAGTTCAACGCGGTGCCGCACTATGCATACCTCAAGCTCAAGATGCCAGGCCCTCGAGGAGTCATCACGGTCAACAAAAACACTGAACATTCTCTCCGCAGGGAGGAACATAGAACGGCTCTCGCGGCAGAAGTACAATGCAGCCTCTTAAGGCAATTCTCGAGTCCGACCGTTAAGCGGCTGGACACAGCTAAGCGCACCCGGAGTAACCTACAACAAGACCACCTGGCACGTTCCGAGCACGCGTAGCAGTGCGGCCCCAACCCCAGCCCCTGTAAAACGTCAAGACAAGTCCTTCGCGTACACCATTACGCTCTGAAGATACCATGGGCATGGGGAGAGGGGCACGAGCACGATAGGCCCAGAATGCGGCTCAACCACACCAGGGGCTCTCAAGTGTGTCGTTCTTTTTTTCTTTTTATTTATTTTTTACCCACAGGACTCCGTTCGTCAGAGGCCCTGTCCGGCAGCAAAACTGCCGAACTCACGATGCAACAGCCAGGGAAGGATAAAGGCTACAACGAATATCCAGGTGGTCTCCATTACGAGCATTAAATCTGTTTTATACACCACTCCGCAGCCTATTCCTGGAGGGGGACATGTTTAACAGTCCCGTCCCTTGCTTATCGCACTATTTGTATCGTTCTGCATTCATAGCAGCACTTCTTGAATAAAACAATGCAGCACCTTTTTGCTTATAATTGCATTTCTTTTTTTATACATATGTTCATTTACGGCATGTTGCATCCGTATGCTTTGGTACGGTTAAAATACACTAGGGGCTTATGTTTCCCGGATCATGGTGTGATAAGTCCGAACACTTTCACAAGTGCGGCACCCCGAACTTATAGCATTATATGCATCGGCTCCGAATCATGTCTTGGGTTAATAGTTGGGTTTGTCTGGCTCCCATGTTTTGGTACCTTACGTTCCGTTGTATCGGCTAAGGTAGCACTAGGAGAACCACTGCGATTGCGCCCCAGTTGAGCTGGGTTAACGCCTCAGTGGAGAAAGCTAAAACTGACCGTCATGATGAGGCGAGAGCCGGTCGCTGTTCGAGAGGTTTTTTGCGAGTCCTTAAAGACTTATGCCGCTTCGAGTGAGGAGCCGGTTTTTGTCCGGCCCAGGCGTGGATAGCGCCCCAAATTCGGCCTTCCGAAGACTAGGGGCTTCGCCAAAATTTAAAATTATAGAATTCTATGGCTAAATGAGAGTGTTCAAGCATTATAAGTCCGGTTGCCTTGTTCGTCGTGTTGAGCGCCTCCCTAGATGGACCCAAAAATGGGAACAAGAGTGCTCAAGTTTATCCCGAATACCCCAGCACTCGCGGCATGGGGGCCGAAGCCGACGACTTGCCATCTCTCAGATTTGATAAACAGCCGCACAGAAGGTAATATTTTAAATTAACAAGCGTTGATTCGCGCATATGAACTAAGTTTTCAGCGCACAGGATAACAAAATGCGAGTCTACTCAAATATTACATCTTTGGAGCACTCACCCGCAATAGTGCGGGCACCCTTCAGGACACTCTTATAATACATCTCGGGAGTGCGGTGCTCCTTGCCCTGTGGTGGCGGGTCCGTCACAAGCTTCTGGGCATCCATCTTGCCCCAGTGCACCTTTGCGCGGGCAAGGGCCCGACGGGCACCCTCAATACAAGCGGAGTGCTTGATGACTTCAACCCACGGGCACGCATCCACCAGCCGCCGCACCAGGCCGAAGTAGCTCCCAGGCATGGCCTCCTTAGGCCGCAGCCAAACTATGAGGCTCTTCATGGCCTGTTCGGCCACCTTGTGGAGCTCGACCAGCTGCTTCAGCTGGTCGCTAAGGGGCACCGGATGTCTGGCCTCAGCATACTAAGACCAGAAGACCTTCTCCGTCGAGCTCCCCTGCTCGACCCGGTAGAATGCGGCAGCATCGGATACGCTGCGAGGAAGATCCGCGAACATTCCTGGAGAGCTCCGAATTCGGGTAAGTAACAGGTAATTAACACTCACATGCTTACTTTGCATGAAAAATGCCTTACCCGCCGCTATTTTCTTCAATTCCTCGATTTCTTGGAGGGCCTTATAGGCTTCTGCCTTAGCGGCTTTGGCACTCTCAAGAGTCGTCGCAAGCTCGACTCTCGAGTCTTCGAGTCACGCTCCAAACTCTCATGTTTTTCCATGAGAGCCTGGAGCTCTTGCTGTACCTCCGCCACCCGCGCCTCATGCTTCTCTCGCTCGGTCCGTTCCGTGGCCGCATTACGTTCAGCCGCGGACACCGCCTCCTTCAGGGTCGCCACCTCGTTCGTGGCCCCTGCTATATCCACGTTATCCTTGTCATTTTTCTTGCAACCAAATCCTTTTCTGTAAGGTAAAATTTTAATAAGGTATTACTCACCTTCTTTTTTCCTCGAGCTGCTTCTTGGCACGGCCGAGCTCGTTCTCGGACCGCTCGAGGCTTTCCTTCAAAGTATTGACCTCCGCAGTCAGTGTGGCGGAGGTCAGCAACACAGCCTGCAATCCCATATTGACATATTTTTTATGACTCCTGCGTATATCTTTTTAGATCCTCAGTCCGGCTTTTCTTTCCGAACACAGAACCGAGCATCAGGGGCTACTGTCTATGCGGTATCATTTTATATATATCAAAATTCTTACCTCAAAGCCTGTTAGAAGGCTGTTGCAGGCTTCGGTCAGCCCGCTCTTGGCGAGCTGAACCTTCTGAATCACCACACTCATAACAGTGTGGTGTTCCTCTTCAATGGAGGCACCATTGAGCGCCTCCAGCAAGTTATCTGGCGCCTCCGGTTGGACGGAGGCTGCCGGCGTCATGGTCTTGCCCTTCTTACAAAGGGGTCGCCCGCCGGACTCCGGAGCCACTATGGGTTCCGGGGCCAAGTCCGGTGCAAAGTCCGGGAGGTTGTCCTACGATACCTCCGGGGCCTCCTCCTCCTGGTGGGTCCCTTCCCGGGATCCCACCTCGGCATCGTCCGCATCACGAGGGGTGGAGGCAGTCGGAAGAGAATCCATATCCGACGCACCTAAGGACCCGCTCGACGAAGCGAGAAGATCATCCTTGGGCGGACTGCAGGGTTGTATGCGGCATTAGAAAGACATTATGTGGCAAACCATGAAGTTATTCGGGAGTCCGGATACTTACGATCTCGCCAGGGGCTTGGCCCTTGGAGGCCAGTCCTCGTCGTCGTCACTAGCATTGGCAGAGCAGTCCGGGGAAAGAGTTTTTCCCTTCTTGGACCCTTCGGCCTCCCTTGTCGGGGAGGCCTTCCTTTTCTTCCCTCCCCCCGCTGGGGAAGAGGCTTTCTTCTTCTCCTCCTTGCCTTTGTGGGAGGAGTCGGCCTCGGAGTCATCATCTGATAACACTTGAAAACGGGAACTCTTTCGAGTACCCGTGGCCTTCTTCTTGGCCTTCTTCTCCGGCACCACGTGGGGTGCCGGAGCCAGCAGCCCCGTTAGGCGGGCGTCCGCTGGGTCCTCTGGCAATGGGGCCGGACAGATAGTCTGTTCGGCCTTCGCCAGCCAGTCCTGTCAAAGGTAAAGGGAGTTTAGATCCCGCATAGAGTCAAACTAAGGAAAACGAGCGTTCCGTAAAGGACAAAATCACTTACCTCGTCAGCCGGACGCTGCGAGCTGAATCCGCGATCTTCGGTAGCGGATGCGGGAGCCTCGGCGCCCTTGAACAGCACCTTCCATACATCTTCGTACGTTGTGTCGAAGAGCCCGCTCAGGGTCTGGTGCTGCGCCGGATCGAACTCCCACATGTTGAAACCCCGTCGTTGGCACGGGAGAATCCGGCGGATGAGCATGACCTGGACTATGTTGACAAGCTTGACCTTCTTGTCCACCAGCTTTTGGATACAGGCTTGGAGTCCGGTTAGCTCCTCCGAATCACCCCAGATCCGGCCACTCTCTTTCCAGGAAGTGAGCCGTGTGGGGATGCCAGATTTGAATTCGGGGGCCGCTGCCCAGTCAGGGTCACGCGGCTCAATGATGTAGAACCACCCCGATTGCCACCCCTTAATGGTTTCCACGAAAGTGCCCTCCATCCAAATAATGTGGGACATCCTGCCCACCATGGCGCCTCCGCACTCCGCTTGTCTGCCCTTCACAACCTTCGGCTTGACACTGAAGGTCTTGAGCCACAAGACGAAGTGGGGATGGATGCAGAGGAAAGCCTTGCACATGACAATAAACGCTGAGATGTTGAGGATGAAATTCGGGGCCAGATCATGGAAATCCAGGCCGTAGTAGAACATGATCCCCCGGACAAAGGGGTGAAGTGGGAAGCCCAGTCCGCGGAGGAAATGGGGAAGGAATACTACCCTCTCATGGGGCCTGGGGGTGGGGATGAGCTCTCCCTCGTCGGGGAGTCAGTGCGCGATGTTGCTGGACAATTATCCGGCGTTGCGTAGCTTCTGGATCTGCTCCTCTGTGACGGAGGAGGCCATCCACTTGCCTCCCGCTCCGTACATAGTTGGAGAAGGTTGAGGTGAGAAGTGCGGACTTGGGCGCTGGAGCTCGAGTTCGCGGAGTTGGATAAGCCAAGGAGGAAGAAGGCGCAGGTAAAAGGGTTGGATCTTTATCCCCTTATATGGGCGGACACAAACATGCGCCCCCACCGGCCTGATAAAACTCGCTTATCCCCCAAGCACCGCAATCAATGGCACGGTTGGGTTACCCACGTCCGTATTGATGGGAATCCCGGAATAAGGGGAACACGATCTCTGCTTCGACAAGACATGCCAAGGAAACTGCTTCGCTAAAAGCGCTGAGGTGGAACAACAAAAACGATTCGAGTAAAGGCTTGGTAGTGGTGTGACGTCACGCCACAGAATACGTCAGCAGATTGAACTTGTGTAATATTATTCTCTCTACGGTGGTACGTGTAATTTATTTTTGCAGAGCCGGACACTATCCGGGTGTTCACAATCTTCTATAAATTATTCGGAGGAAGAACCCGCCTTGCAATGCCGAAGACAACATGCGCGCCGGACTCGTCGTCATTGAAGCCTGGTTCAGGGGCTACTGAGGGAGTTCCGGACTAGGGGGTGTCCGGATAGCCGAACTATCATGATCGGCCGGACTCCAAGACTATGAAGATACAAGATTGAAGACTTCGTCCCGTGTCCGGATGAGACTTTTCTTGGCGTGGAAGGCAAGCTTGGCGATACGGATATGTAGATCTCCTACCATTGTAACCGACTTTGTGTAACCCTAGCCTCTCTGGTGTCTATATAAACCGGATGGCTTTAGTCCATAGGACGAACAACAATCATACCATAGGCTAGCTTCTAGGGTTTAGCCTCCTTGATCTCGTGGTAGATCCACTCTTGTAACACACATCATCAATATTAATCAAGCAGGCGTAGGGTTTTACCTCCATCAAGAGGGCCCGAACCTGGGTAAAACATCGTGTCCCTTGTCTCCTGTTACCATCCGCCTAGACGCACAGTTCGGGACCTCCTACCCGAGATCCGCCGGTTTTGACACCGACAAGAGGGAACTACTCTCTGCCTCTCTATGTTTCCAACACAATAAAATTGCAAGAAACTGCTTATGCTATGTGTTGGCCTTTACTTGATGTGCATGAATTGTTCTTTCATGACATGCCGATGCATAGGAAGAGATTTAGACTTTGTCATTGCATGATATATGTTGCTTTGTGCTCACTACTAAATTACAAATCATTACTAATTAAAATTGGCTTTGATATACCTTGGGATCCGGGTGGATCCATTACTTGAGCACTTTATGCCTAGCTTAATGGCTTTAAAGAAAGCGCTACCAGGGAGACAACCCAGAAATTTTAGAGAGTCATTTTATTCTGCTGTGTTCTTTTATGAACTTTTAAAAACAAAAATAAATAAAGAGGGGAACTTAAACTTTACAAAGGAAAAGTGAACATGAGAAGGACGAACACCGTTGGAGTGGGGGATATCCTTGAACTTGTTCATGCCCATGGGAACTTTGTGAATCTTGAATTACAGAAACTTTTTAACAAAATAATTATACCCTTGTACAAATTCATTTTATTATAAGTTCATGTGCCAAGGTTTGACTTTAGGATGATTAGATTGCTTGTTGGTATGTGCGGTGCAAAAACAGAAACTTTGGCTGTAGTGCGTGATTTTACATTTTTTACTGGAATGTCAAAAGTTTCTGAACTTTTTACACAATACTGCTATGCAATTTTTTTATTTTGTCCTATTTGTTTGAGAATTTTTGGAGTTATAGAAGTATGGTCAATGTTCAGATTACTACAGTCTGTCCTGTTTTTGACAGATTCTGTTTTTGATGCATTGTTTTACTTGTTTTGACGAAACTATCGATTGTATCGGTGGTATAAGCCATGAAGAAGTTATAATATAGTAGCAACAATGAAAAACATTAATGGGTTTGAAATAGTACTTAAAGTAGTGATTTGCATTATTATACTAAGGAATCTCACCAAGCTTTCTATTAAGTTTTGTGTAGATGAAGTGTTCAAAGATCGAGGAGGTCTTGATATGAGGAGGAGGAGAGGCAAGAGTTCAAGCTTGGGGATGACCAAGGCACCCCAAGTAAATATTCAAGGATACTCAAGCGTCTAAGCTTGGGGATGCCCCGGAAGGCATCCCATCTTTCTTTAACAAGTATCGGTATGTTTCGGTTTTCGTTTTGTTCATGTGATATGCGTAAATCTTGGAGTGTCTTTTGTGTTTAGTTTTCACTTTTATTTTATGAACCATGCTGGTATGAGATAGTCTATGGCTGATTTATAGAATGCTCTTTGCACTTCACTTATATCTTTTGAGTATGGCTTCACAGAATGCTTCATGTGCTTCACTTATATCATTTGAAGTTTGGATTGCCTGTTTCTCTTCAAATGGAAAACCGTTATTTGTAGAATGCTCTTTCTTCACTTATATTTATTAGAGAATGATCATTTGTAGAAAGAATTAAACTCTCATGCTTCACTTATACCTATTTGAGAGTCAGCAGGAATTGGTCATTTGCCTGGTTAGTCATAAAATCCTACATAAAACTTGTGGATCACTGAATATGATATGTTTGATTCCTTGCAATAGTTTTACGATATAGAGATGATAATATGTGGGAGGTACTAGTAAATGGTTGTGGTTAGTAAGAATATTGGTGTTAAGGTTTGTGATTCTTGAAGCATGCACTATAGTCTCTCGTTATGCTATGAAGTTGGAGCATGATTTATTATTGATTGTCTTCCTTATGAATGGCGGTCGGGGACGAGCGATGGTCTTTTCCTACCAATCTATCCCCCCAGGGGCATGCATAGTAGTACTTTGCTTCAAGGGATAATAAACTTTTGAAATAAGTATATGAGTTCTTTATGACTAATGTGAGTCCATGGATTATACACACTCTTACCTTTCTGCAATTTGCTAGCTTCTACGGTACCGTGCATTGCCCTTTCTCACCTCAAGACGTGGTGCAAACTTTGCCGGTGCATACCAAACTCCATGATACTCTATCACACATAAGACTTATTATATCTTCCTCAAAACAACCATCATACCTACCTATTGTGGCATTTTCATAGCCATTCCGAGATATATTGCCATGCAACTTCCACCACTTTCGTTTTGATGACTTGAGCATTCATTGTCATATTGCTTTGCATGATCGTAAGATAGCTAGCATGATATTCCCATGGCTTGTCCATTTTTTGATATCGTTGCTATGCTAGATCATTGCACATCCTGGTACACTGCTAGAGGCATTCATATAGAGTCATACTTTGTTCTAGGTATCGAGTTGCAATATTGAGTTGTAAGTAAATAGAAGTGTGATGATCATCATTATTAATTATTAGGGCATGTCCTAGTGAGGAAAGGATGATGGAGACCACAATTCCCCTACAAGTCGGGATGATACTCCGGACAAAAAGAAAAAAAAGTGAGGCCAAAAAGAGCCCAAGACAAAAGAAAAAAAAGAAAAGAAAAAAAAGAAAAAAAGAGAAAAGAGGCATGCAAATACCACATTTGTGCTTCAGAGTAGCACCATGTTTTTTCATGTAGAGAGTCTCCTATGTAGTCACTTTCATATACTAGCGGGGATTTTTTATTATAGAACTTGGCTTGTATATTCCGATGATGGGCTTCCTGAAATGCCCAAGGTCTTCATGAGCAAGCAAGTCGGATGCACACCCACTTAGTTTTTATATTGAGCTTTCATACACTTATAGCTCTTAGTGCACCCGTTGCATGGCAATCCCTACTCCTCACAATGATATCAATTGATGGGCATCTCCATAGCCTGTTGATTAGCCGCATTGATGTGAGACTTTCCTTCTTTTTTGTATTCTCTATGTTTACCCCTATCAACATACTCTATTCCACCCATAGTGCTATGTCCATGGCTTGCGCTCATGTATTGCGTGAGGGTTGAAAAAGTTGAAGCGCGTGAAAAATTACGAACCAATTGCTTGGCTTGTCATCGGGTTGTGCATGATAAATACTGTGTGTTAAGAAGATGGAGCATGACAAGACTATATGATTTTGTAGGGATAGCTTTCTTTAGCATTGATATTTTGAAAGCCATGATTTTTTGTTGGGATGCCTAAGTATTAATGTCTTTATGTCAAATTATAGATTATTGCTTTGAATCACTCGTGTCTTAATATTCATGCCATGACTAGATATATGATCAAGATTATGCTAGGTAGCATTCCACATCATAAAATATCTTTTTATCATTTACCTACTCGAGGACGAGCAGGAATTAAGCTTGGGGATGCTGATACGTCTCCATCGTATCTATAATTTTTGATTATTCCATGCCAATATTATACAACTTTTATATACTTTTGGCAACATTTTATATAATTTTTTGGGACTAACATATTGATCTAGTGCCCAATGTCAGTTCCTGTTTGTTGCATGTTTTTTGTTTTGTAGAATATCCATATCAAACAAAGTCCAAATGCAATAAAATTTTACAGAGAATTATTTTGTAATATATGTGATTTTTGGGAGGTGGAATCAACGCAAAAGGAGGCCCACAACCCCCATAGTACACCAGGGTGTGCCTCAACCCCCAGGCGCGTGGTGGTGGGTGGTGGCCACCTTGTAAGGTGGTTGCTGCTCTATTTCGGGCGCAAGGAAGCTTATATCCTAAAAAAGTCGTGTTAAAATGTTAGCGCGATCGGAGTTACGGATCTCCAGATATTTAAGAAATGGTTTTTGGCCAGAAAATAGGAAGGTGAAACAGAAGAGAACAGAGGGAGAGATCCAATCTCGGAGGGGCTCCCGCCCCTCTGCTGCCTTGGAGGCCATGGACCAGAGGGGGAACTCTCCTCCCATCTAGGGTGGAGGCCAAGGAAGAAGAAGAAGAAGGAGGGGGCTCTCTCCCCCTCTCTCCCGGTGGCGCCAGAACACCGCCGGGGCAATCATTGTGTGACGGTGATCTACTCCAACAACTTTGTCATCTTCACCAGCATCTTCATCACCTTCCCTCATCTATCTACAGCGCTCCACTCTCCCGCAACCCGCTGTACCCTCTACTTGAACATGGTGCTTTATGCTTCATATTATTATCCAATGATGTGTTGCTATCCTATGATGTCTGAGTAGATTTTTGTTGTCCTACCTGAAATTGGCGAATTACTATGATTGGTTTAATTTGCTTGTGGTTATGTTGCTGTCCTTTGGTGCCCATCATATGAGCGTGCATGTGGATCACACCATATAGGCTTAGTTGTATGTTGATAGGACTATGCATTGGAGGGCAAGGGTGACAAAAGCTTCTTTCTACCATAGAAATTGATGCATACAGGATTGAAGAGGGACCAGTATATATCTTAATGCTATGGTTGGGTTTTACCTTAATGAACATTAGTAGTTTTGGATGCTTGCTAATAGTTTCAATCATAAGTGCATAGAATTCTAAGTAAGGGACAACATGCTACAAGTGGCCTCTCCCACATAAAAACTTGCTATCGGTCTAGTAACGTACTCAATTGCTTATGGACAACTCCGCAAAAACCTACCACTACTAATCCACACTCGCTATACTAATTTAATCATATTTTAATTAGAACAACACCTACTTTTTATTTTTACGTTCTTTAGTATCTTGCAAACTTACCCCTTTACACCTACAAAGTACGTATAGTTTTATTCTTATTCTAGGTAAAGCAAACTTTAAGTATGCGTAGAGTTGTATCGGTGATCGATAGAATTTGAGGAAATATTTGTTCTACCTTTAGCTCCTCATTGGGTTCGACACTCTTATTTATCAAAAAAGGCTCCAAACGATCCCCTATACTTGTGGGTTATCAAGCGTCGGATCCCTCCGCGTCGCTGGGCCAGCCCTCCCGCCGGTGGCGTGTCGCACCGCGATGTCGCCGGCTTGGAGGCCCGTGTTCGGGCAGCTATCGCGGCATCGTCAGCGCTGGATACGATGGCAGGGCCTCTGGGGACAACGTGACGGGGGACCGTCGCCGTCTACACATTGTTTCCTGCATGTTTTGATATGGTACCTACACTCCTCACCACCTCCCCCCTTCCACAACGTCATCGTCATCCATAATGCCAAGGCACCATCAAAGGAGGAGCACACGGTAAGCTCTCTCTCTCTCTCTCTCTCTCTCTCTCTCTCTCTCTCTCTCTCTCTCTCTCTCTCTCTCATGGTCTTGCCTTTCCTTGCAGGTCGACACCGTTGTGCAGCTGCAGACGTGATCTCCGACCATCGCTCCTCATAGCTTGCAATCCAGGTTGATGCCAAATTCGGGTTCCGGGAGGCCTTTTTGTCCTATAGCTGCAGGTTCGTGTTCTTGGCGAAAAATCTTTGTGGGTTAGATGATTTCTGACTTTTCATCTTGATCTATTTAGCATTGGAGCCCTTGAAGCATTCAAATGGAGCACATATAGGCATGCTCCGGTTCACCTTAGGTGAGTGTGAATCTGCAGCATCGTTCACAATGTTGAAGTGTGATTTCGTAGCATTAGGCTTGCAATTTAAGAGATCTTCCCATCCATTTTTTTCTGGATTTTGGGGATGTGTACAGTGTAAAATTATAGATAAATAATTTTCTTTGTTCTTCTTTCATGTTGGAGGGAGTGACAGTACCTTGCCAATTAAACTACCTACATTCTTGAGGGTTGTATATATTCTTTAGCTGCTTACTATTTTCTTTCTTGCTGTAGTTTATTTGACATTTGTAACAGCAAAATGATATGTCAAAGTCAAACATGCTCTGAATTTTTTATGGCACTTTTAGAGTTTTCTTTTCATACTATAGATGGTGTGTGATCTACTTCTTGAGATATCCCTAGACATCTTGACATATCCCTAGACAGGTTTTCATGTTCAATGCATCCAGTTCGGTTGATTATTTTGAGAGGCTTTTTCTGGAAAGACTTTGAGAGGTTGTTTGAATCACCACCATATGTTAATAGAATTATACACACATATTTCATTTTGCATAGGGCTACAAAGTATAGTCAAACAATCTGCAGCTTAACACTGCTGTATTTCATGGATTCTCCAATTTAGGATCTGAGCATTGATTGAGGCATTGAATATGTCTATATGAACTGTAGTTCTATATGTCTTTGTAGAGATTTCAATATTGACTACATACAGATGTATATAGATATAGTCTAGAGTGTAGATTAACGATGCACTTCCATACACTAGACTACAAATTGATAATGATACATGGTTTGTGGTAGCTTTTCTTTTTTTTATTCACTTTAGTTCCAACGGTTTATTTTGCGGGCCTGCCTATGTGCTATTGTAACTTTAGACTTAAATATTCATTTTGTAACCGCTTTGTCATGTTATAATTCGAGCTATTCCACCACAACATTGACATGCCTATTCAGAATTTTACAACCCATTTCACTGCTACTGGATATATAATCACTTCAGGTCAGTGAATAGGATATCGAGGCGTTGGAAGGTTGGATAACCACTTCAATGGAGTAGGACAAGCTTATTGCCATAGCAAGGTAGGTTCTTCTCATGCCTGTTAGCTTGTTCTCTAAAATGCATGTGATTTCTCCTTGCTAATTAGTTTTTATGTATCTTCATGAGCACTAATTGAGCCTGAGTATTTACATCCTACAATTTATTACTTCTTCCTTCTAGGGGAGCATGTTATTTTATTGTTGCCATTGCATCTAGATATGCAATCCATGCTTTGTGAAAGTGGAGATGGAAAGGAAGCTGTTAGTGATCAAGGCAGCCTGAAGAGCAAAGCTGGAAGCAGGTGAGTTATCCATGCCAATGAGCTGAATTTTTTTCCGAGAGCATGAGCTGAAATTTGCACAAAGGATCCTTTGAGCTGAACATGATGAGGATCCTTTGAGCTGAAATTTGCACAAAGGATCCTCGTCATGTTTGGCCAGATTTAGACCACTTTTCCATTATTGTTTTCTTTTATGGATTCACACAAGAAGTTCTTCATCTATATAAAACCTATATTTCGATAGTACCAATTTGGGAAAGAGCATATGGGTGCAAACCTAGAGGAATTTAAGACCTGTAGGCACGTACTGCTAGTCGTCACAAGTATCATCATTTTAGTAATGTACCATGTGAACAGTACTATCCATGCATGTTATCTCTGGCCAAACGACTTGATCATTGAATGAGGGGTGTCACTTTCCTGGTCCGGCGAATCCGCAACGAATAGCAAGCCTGCACTGAGAGTAAATCTTGATGCTGCCTACATATATACTGCTAGACATTTCATGATTTACAACAAAGACGAGTACATTCCTTACATCTCAGTTTTCATCCTTTTTGTTTTACTAGGGTATACCAAAGAAATGCTTTAATCTTGCTACAAGTTGTTTCCGCTGTTTTTTAAGAACAAAATGCTTTCATTGACCACCATTAATTTGAGCTTTCAATAAAATCAGTGTTCATCTTTTGTTTTTCATTGATTTATTTATCCCCATTAATTTAATCTTTTAGTATATTTATTTCGTGTTGCTATGCTGCTCTAGGTCTGCATCCTGGCCAGAATGCGTATTGTAGACCACACTAAGATTATACTCTCTCCGTCCCAAAATAAGTGTCTTAACTTTGTACTAGCTCTAGTACAAATTTAAGACACTTATTTTGGGACGGAGGAAGTACTAAATAAGTCTGTAGGTAGAGACTTTGGGATCATAATATCTAAAAAAGAAGCAACGATTTTGGCAGCCATGCACAAGTCGACAAATCTATAGAAACCTGGAGTTCGCCAAAGTCGGCCATGCTGTCGCAGATCGGTTCATGGCCGCGTGGGGCATCCTCTGGAGCTTCCGTGAGGTCAGTGTTGTTCCCCATCGTGTATGCCTCTGTTCTTCTTGATACATGCATACCTGATCCCCTGTTTCATATGTTTTCTTGGTTGGCTCTTCAGACCAGGACACACATTCCGGAGAGCTCCTTGGTCATCAGTTGGTCCATCGCTGAGGTATGTAAGTATGCAACTTCACTGAGATCATGCATGCCCTCTTAAAATGGGCTCACCCTGATTATCTCATCGCTTGATTGTATGAATGATTGGTCAATTCTGTAGCATTTATGGTTGTTGTGCAGTGCTACAGTCTACATTTAGGGAGGCTCACAAGGAGACCATAGACCATAGAGCAGCAGATTGTGTGCAATGATGGCATCAAGCTCAAATACAGCATGCTCTTTTAGTCAGAAGTAAGCATAATGGCCATATGTCTCTATTGGTTGATGATGTATCATTTTTACTGCCTTTGATCGCACTCATTGGATAGTTTTGTACTTTAGTCAGAAGTAAGCATAATTGTCAGAAGCAAGCATAATGGCCGTATAATGAAGCCGATAAGTGTTTAGTAGGGACTCCAATCAATTCGATATCTCCATTGTCTTTACCGCTTATGATATTTTCCTTATGGGTATTTAACTTTATCAAGTGCATGCTATGGTTCAGACCAAAATTCAGTTTCCAATTACAATTCAGTGATTTTCTTACCTTATATTTTATTTTGCATAATTGTAGAAATTGGGGTGGCCATCCGTGGATCTATCGTCCCTGGTTTGCTTTGTGGAGGTATGATCTTTCATAATGTGTTGTATCTTGCAATATTATTTGATTTGTTCTTGCCATCATTTTCCAGTTTCTTGCAATATTATTTGATTTATTTCTCTCATAAATAGAGCACGAGTTGCCCTTTCTAATTGATATGTGTTGTATCTACATGGTGCAGTGGTGTGTTATGTAGAACATGTACTCTCCCATGTTTTGTTTTCTTCATTACTTTGTTGTTCTCTAAGCTCTACCAATAGTGAGACCAAATTATGCATGGTAGATCCACTTATGTCCACCCCAGTTTCTACAACTTTTTAATACAACAAACTTCCATTTTTCAATCATACACTACCTCCTCTGACCGAGATGGTCGTTTTCCCATCTTTGTCGTTTAGGAATATGCTCTTTTATTTTGCAAGCAGAAAATTGATTAAGTTTGTGTAGTAAGTTTATGTGTTGCCTGCTATGCAGTGTTCCGGGCAAGAGGACCAAGTGTGGGCGGGTAGGTATCGACAAGGTGGGCTATCAGCACAGTGTTGGAGTTGGTCAGTAGTGGTGCACCTACTCATGTATGGATCAATACTCTAGGAGGTTCTGTTGAGGCCCAGTCTATCCAGGTAGTTTGTTGTACTACTGACTTAGATACACTTTATTTATCAAGGATTTTTGTATATCATATTATCAAGGGAAAATGGTCTATGTATGCACTTTTTATGGTCACGTACAATTCAGAGCCACTGTTATTCATCAATCACATAATTTAACTAAAGCTTGTGAAAAAAATTGCCCATAGAAATAATTACTTTCGATTGGTAGTGTCAAAAGGATGCAGAACATTTGTAACATTTCTTCCCATATTCATGAGACTTTCACTCTGCTGTTGCATTAGTCAAGTTTAATTTCATTACATATGTGTGCATGCATCAATTTTCATATTTAAAGTGATATATTTAAGAATTATGAGAAATTTTGCCAAATTTGCTGGGCACAAAACAGAGGCATCCGGAAGTAGGACAAACGTCACTGATATTTTTGGCATCGCATCTCATATGAAATGGCACTCATGGAGGCAGTTGAACCAAGCTATCTATTGTATGCCTAACTATAGCATCGTAGTTTTATCTCTCTATTGCCACTGTTGGTTTTTACTCTCTTATGTTCCTGCTCATATTAATGAACTTAATGTTAACTAATTAGCTTTTGTAATCATATGCCCGTGCTGAATTGGATGTTGCCTTGCTTACGGGATGGGTTAGCTTTTATAATCTCATAAGCGTGTTGAACTCGATGATGTTACTCTTCTGATACAGTCTGAATGTTTATTCTTACCTTCATACTAATGCATCATGCTGTTTGATGTTCCACGGCTTGAACATATCGTTGGCACCGCCACCCTCACGTCAAAGAGTGTTGCCGATCTAGTTTTTATTAAAGGGGATAACATGGGCTTCTGCACCCTGCGTTCCACATACACAGGACAAGATAGATAGTTGTCTTTTATGTTTATATTTCTTAAATTGATTTGTAAGGTCTTCTGAATTCCTCCAGTATCCAATCAGACCTGCAATATTCATATTGAACTGTTCAATAGTAGTTCCAAAATTATCACCACATACACACACACACACACGTACACGTACACACATACATACATGTACTGCACATGATGCCAGTTATTGTTACTCCTAGTTGGCATCATTATTTATTGACTAATTTTTGTTTACTTCCAACACACATACTACTTATTCGCCAAGTAATTAATCAACAACTTATGCAGTGGCGGTGATGATGACTAATTAAGCACTAATGGTTCGACCACCGTCGACGCAGATGACCTGGCCGGTGATGAAGGAAGCCGCCGGCATGCACAGAAATGCCACCGCGGAGGCGATCTCGGCTGGCTTGCCACTCCGCCGCAACGGGGTTTTGGAGTGCTCCTGTTCCATGTACTCCGTATCCATCTGCCAAATATATCCAAAAATAATACCCGTGATGTCGAAATCCTTGTTCCTCGTGCAAAGTGAACTCGTCATTTCAGCATAGAAAAGTGAACTTATTACTACCCTGGAAAAAAAAGGTGAACTTATTACTCCCTCCGTCCCAAAATTCTTGTCTTAAATTTGTCTACATACGGATGTATCTAATACTAAGACATGACTTGATACATCCATATTTAGACAAATGTAAGACAAAAATTTTGAGACGGAGGGAGTACTTTGTTTTTAGGATAAAGTGAACTTACTATCTTACTAAAAACTTTTTGTGATAACATCTCACTGAAAACTTACCAAGCCTGGTTAAAAATTAGTGAGGTGCTTGTTTATAAACAAGAAAACATTTGCTACTCCATTAATTAGGTTACACAAGTACTCTATGCTTACATCTTTAATCATATCGGTTGTGATAAATCCTGGGGCAACACCGTTCACACGGATCTTGTCAGGGGCCCACTCGGTGGCCAAACTCCTGGTCAGTTGGTTCATAGCACCTACATACATGATGTAATAATTATTTGAAACTTGAAGCTGATATAGTTTCACAAAATTTGACTTAAACTAAAACTAATGTGAGATTCATCTTGAAATGGACAATGGAGTGAGCACGTACTTTTTGTGATAGCGTAGATTGCGGAGCCTACGAAGCCAATTGAGCCTCCAATGGAGGACACGTTGATGATGCTGCCTCCTCCGGCGTGTACGAGAAGAGGGCGCGCGAGTTGGCAGAGATGGAAGCTCGACTCCAGGTTGGTAGCCATCACCTTGGAGTACTCCTCCGCCGTGCACTCCGCGGTGGGCTTCACCAGCAGTTGCCCCGCGTTGTTCACCTACAGTACATGCATATACATACTCCCGATCGCTAGGCGCTAGCAATTCAGAAGACACACATGATCCACAGTTTACAGACACATATAGAACTCACTAGTATGTCGAGCTTGCCGTTGAAGGTCTGCCGGACGGTGTCCATGAGCCTCTCCCTGTCGGCGCGCACGGAGACGTCGCAGGCGGAGACGGTGACATGCAGGCCCTTCTCCTCCCACCGCCGTCGGCACTCCTCCAGCTCCGCCGCGTTCCGGGAGCAGGCGTGCACCCTCGCACCGAACCCGGCGAGCTCCTCCACGATGGCGTACCCGATCCCTTTGCTGCCGCCGGTGACGAGCGCCGTGGCGCCGGCCAGGGTCCACCTCTCCTCCCTGCTCCCGCCCTCAGCCGCCATGTCGACCACTATGCAGAGAGATGTCACCGTATTTGTTTCCTAATCCTAAGACCATTTTGGCACTAGTTGGTTGACGTTTATAGCCAAGAAGGCACGCGCAAAAGACAACAGCGACGCTGATAACGTTGAACGGCCGCCTCACTGACTTCCAAAGTTCCGAGTGCGGCCTCACGTGGCTTCCTGAGTAGAGACATAAGCGGGAAAAATATCTTGGTCAGAGGTCGTGCCACGCGCCGGGAGCGCGAGCAGCATGCCCTTTTGCGTGGCGTGGCGTGGCCAGAGCGCGTGCACGCCACGATAGGAGAGCGCCTGCGTGATACCACTGCGGCGCGGCCATCCCCTGCGTGACTCCCATGCTGCGCGTCTGGTCTACCTGCCGGAGCCTTATCCCCGTTGCGCCGCCACTATTAGACCTTGCCGCGGGCCCGCTCAGCCACCAGGCCGAAGCCATGCGCCGCCGCCAGCTCAGCCCGAGCACTTCTCGGCACCGCCACCTCGACCAGGTGCACATGCCGCTCGAGTTGAGCCGCCTCCGTCAGCCTTATCAGTTCATCGTGGCCAATCCTAGGCACATTCGTCTCCGGGTGTTTCCGAGCCGCCCCTCCCTCGAATGCCCTCTTTCCCTAAGCTAGCTATAAGCTAAGACAGCTAAGACAGCTAAGATCAATGTACTCCCTTCTGTTCTTTTAAAGTTTATCTGTAAAGTATCTCTACTTTGACTAAACTTATAAAAAAATCATCAACATTCACAATGTCAAATCAATAATATTAAATCCATTATAAAATGTAGTTTAATAGTATATATATTTGGTATTGTAGATATTGATATTTTTTAATATCAATTTGGTCAAACTTTGCAAAGTTTAACTTCACACAAATCTAATACATAAAGTAAAAATGACAGGAGGGAGTACTGACTAGTTTTGCAGGAAGAATACTTTAGCACCTTCAAGGATTGAAATGCCATTTTCAATTTTTGAGAAGGTGTTTCTTAATGGTTTTTGCTACCCCCTCCAATCCAAATTAATTTACATTCTCAAAGATATTTCTAAGCAGTGTACAGATAATATTTGTGAAACATTCTCAAATTCTTACCGCAGTCTCTAGATGTCATATGAGGGCAGCATGCCCAGTTTCATATTTTTTAGACTTTGTTTTCATCTTTTGGAATTAAAAGATAATAATAAGTCCATGTTCTGAGTCGAGTCTTGACACCCTCATGTTTGTTATTCATTGTATAAAGTCTAAACATAAACTCAAAAACACAAATGTAATTTTCAACCTAATTTTACCAACTTTTTCATGCACATGCAGTTCACAATTTTATTATATTCACTAAATGACTAGAAATGCATTTAATTGTAGCTAACGAATCCCTCAAAAATGTCATTTTTTAGGAAATTTAACTCAGTTGTCCATATACACACGTCCCAATGAACGCACACATACACACCATACTCCTATGAGCACCTCCGAGATACTGAGCTGAAACAACAACTCACAAAGTCACCACATGTGCATTCTTAGTCGACGGGAGTGTCTCCTTCCACTAAATGAACAACCCCTGAAAGCCTAAATAATGTCTAAAACATACTAGCACCAGTGCATAGTCTCGGACTTGAACCCCGATGGGGTGTTTTCACCACAAGAATCCTAATCATCTCAGTTATGCTCAGTTTGCAAAATGACAAATTTCGACTAAGATCATGTAGTAGCGTATCTTGAGTGTAGAAGATCATTAAAGGCCAATGGATGAAACAACGGTCGTATCGCCTTCAAACCTGATTCTTGGTGCCTCTCTAAACCATGTTTCTTCCTCGAAGATGATTTAATTTCTAGGTAGTGTACGTCACAAATTCAATAATACCTTCTCAAATTTTTACCACCGTCTCTAGATGTCATATGAGGGCACCATGCCAGGTTTCATGTTTATAGGACTTTGTTCGCACTTTTAGAAATTAAAGAATCAATAAACTCCATGTTCGGGATAAAGTCTTGGCACCCTCATGTTTGATACTTATTTATTTTTCTTGTATGAGGCTTAAACATAGACTCAAGAACACAAATATGATTTTGCAATCTAATTTTGCCAAATTTTACATGCACCTGCACCCTTTTTTTTTTAGATTAGCCAGCTGCTAGCCTTGTTGATTATTTTTTCTCGATCTTTTTAATGCATGCATGACCTTGGAGGATGTTTGAGTGCAGCACCGGGATTTAGTGTATGTTAAAAACACCTGATGCTAGCTTCATCTTAAACTAGCTAGCTTGTAACAACATTCGCTAAAAAAAGGGTAGCTTGTAACAGCAGTGCTGGTCAGAAGACAAACAAACGACAAATGATCTTGAACTTTCGAGTACAATGCGATCAATGCTGCTACATATGCATCAACATAAAATGATCGAAAAATACACACTGCTACCTCAACACACTAGCTAGTTAAACTTTATGTCCGAATATACATGAGTAGTGCAAACGAGCAACTAGTAGCTAATGAAGCCCTAGAAGGCTTGTACGGGACGCACTGCTGCGTTCCGCGAGCAAAAGAAGGTCGGCATTGGAAGCATGCTCGGATCAGGCAAGGCGAGGAAGCTCGGGCCAGAGAACATGGGGCCTATGCGCGGTGCTGTCGGTTTCAGAACCATCGCCGTTTTGTCGTCCTCCTGGTCCTCCTTGTCGCCCGTCCAGCTCACAGCGGCAGCTTGTGCCGGGCAAGCCTTCTTACGCGTGTCCCAGCGATCTGTGGAGGTCGCGCGGCTGGGCGACAGCCGCTTGTTGCTATCCCACCTCCCGTCGGGGCTCGTGCAGCTTCGCTGGCTTGACGACGACGTGCGGCTGCTGCCGGAGAACTGCTTGTTTATGTCCCAACGGTCGCAGGATGAAGCTCGGCCGGGACTTGAGCTGCTGCAGCACGACGAGGCTGGGGTCTTGGACTTCTTGTCCTTCTTGTGCGCGTCCCACCTCTCGACGGAGTCGGCGCGGCCGGGCTTGGGGTTGGGCTTGGAGGCGAAGGAAGCCGGCAGGATGATGAGGCAGGGCTTGGTGGGCGGGATCGGGAGAAGACCCGGGAGAAGGGACGCGGCGGCTTTGGCCATTGCTCGCTCAACAGAATACATCGTTGATCTCTCTTGATCCAAGAAAGACCAAGCGCTTTGACTTTGAGAGAGGAGGCGCCTTGGCCGGAGAAGGAAGAGACGATCGATCTGATGGTATGGAGTTGGGTGGGTGCGTGCGTATATATAAACAACATCTCCCGCAGTGACGTACGGACTCCATTTCGAATTAGGGGCGGGCCAAGACCGTCTTCGACTGCCAGTCGGCCGCGTAGGAGACTACATTTCGGATTAGGAGTGCGCTAGCAAGCTAGATGAATGAGATGCCGTACGTACGTATGAACCGACAATCCGGCCGGCAGCGGGGTTGAATTGACAGGTACGTCTTTTCTTTTCTGAATCAATCAATAATTTCATCGACAATGCCCGCGGTCGGCGACACGTACGTCTCTTCACATCGAAGACGCCGGCGACGTCCCCTTCGCCAAGGTGTGCGAGGAGGAGCGCAAGCAGGTGGACAAGAATGGATCGCACACGACACAACCACGGTGGGCCGCGAAACGAACTTCGTGGGTGTGAGGCGAGCTCGGGTAAGCTGGCGATGGCGAGCTGCGCCAAAGGAGGAAGAGGAAAGAGGTGGGCTACGACAGGTTCAGCACCACGGGCACTGTCTAGAGGTGGGTGCGTCGGTGGCCAAAGGGACTTCGTCGACCGCAGGGGTGGCGGCGGTGGGCGCAGGCGCGGATTGACGCTCGTTCCGATGACAAGCGGCCTAGACCGGTGGCCTACTGGCGCGTGCGGGTGGAGAGGGGGTTGGCGCCGACGATACCCTTCAGCCTCAGGATTAGGCTCGTCTTCATCTGCCCCGCAAGTCAGGCTGCGGCTCGCCGCGTTCAGGGCCGGCTTTGGACCAGTGCGAGAGGTGCGACGGCCCGGGGCCGAGACTAAAAGGGGGCCCATAGTATATATGCAGTATATATATTACGGGGTAGTGGAAAAAAAAGAATGACTAACGTCCAGCCCAGGTAGTTCTGAGCCCACCCAGCAAGCAGCACGCAACCACCACTGGGGCCTGCCCAACCAAGCCCGGGCAACGCACGTTGCCTTGTCGTTCTCCTGGATTCCAGGGAGACGCACCGACACAGGAGCACGGAGACGCATCGACACAGCAGCACGTCGCCTGACGCCGACACCAGCGCACCACACCGAACCTGGAGCTGAGTTTGGGGATCAAATCGGCAAGAATTCGGGGAAGAGATCAACTGACCAAGTTAAGAAAAACATTACTGGAATTGTAGAGAACTTCTACCGATGACGCCAAGACTAAGAGCGACGCAAAATCTTTGGCTAGGGCACTTGAGAAATTTGAATTTTTACTTGGCATGGTCATTTGGCATGACATTTTGTTCACTGTAAACATGGTGAGTAAGAAGTTGCAGTCTAAGTTTGTGTGCATTGATGTTACTCTTAAACAAATTGAAGGTGCCATCTCATATTTTAAGAAGTATAGAAATGACGGCTTTGCAACTAGTCTGGATATTGCGAGATCTATTGCAATTGACATGGGTGTACAACCTTTGTTTGCTGTCAAGAGACGTATTACTAGAAAAAGACAGTTTGACGAAATTAGTGGCAATGACGAAAATAACCAGAATGAAGAAACGCAAGCAAGTGAGGTGGAATCATTTAGAGTTAAATACTTTTTGGTGATGATTGATGTTGCAATTGCTTCCCTAAATACTAGATTTGAGGAACTGAAGACATTTGGGAGCATATTTGGTTTCTTGTTCAACTCGAAAGAGTTGAAGTCCTTGGGTGATAATGATCTAAGAAGATGCTGCACTAATTTCGTCAACAAATTCACTCATGGTAAGTCAGCAGATGTCGATCTAGATGATTTCGTTTCTGAACTAAAAGTACTGCAAATGACATTGCCAAACACATTCATGTCAGCGGATCAGATATTTGAGTTTGTTAGAGATGCGGATTGTTATCTAAATGTCTCAATTGCTCATCGTATCCTTTTGACCGTACCTGTGACTGTTGCATCAGCTGAAAGGAGTTTCTCAAAATTGAAACTATTGAAAAATTATTTGAGGTCAACGATGTCTCAAGAAAGATTGAATGGATTGGCCATGTGGTGCATTGAGAAGAATATGCTGGATAGTATTGATCTTGACACTCTCATTGATGATTTTGCGTCAAAAAATGCACGAAAGTCTCGTTTCACATGATCACTGGAGGTTAGCATGCTATTTCTATATGTTTTTTCTGCGTTGTAACTTCCATGATACTTGATATAGAACAAAGACATGGAAAATAACATATGCTTGATTCTAGTAAAAAATATATTATTATTATGATTTTATAGCAATTTTATATTTTCATGTATCAAATTGGTTTTCTCTCTCTATTGGGCCCACTGGTCGGGTTCGCACCGGGGCCTTCGAAATCATAGAGCCGGCCCTGGCCACTTTTGTCCCATGTTGCATAGCTCTCAAAACATCAGTCTGCAATTTAGTTCGAGCCATGGTGATCTTGTAATGCCAATTTTACTATAGTATTAATTACTCTTATGAAATGGACAAAGCAGGTGCCAGGTGGTATGGTTTTTCTGCCAGTGTAATGTGCACTCTTGATCTCCTTTTGAGGGATGCAACTATACTGTTGTCATTTCTGTGCATACTTTTTGTCGGATTAACTGTTGTTTGATCATTTCTTTGTGCTGTGTAGATGATTGCCATATGATTGTTGTGCTGTCTTGCACAAATGTGATAGGTGTTTGCCATGGCACGTTTATTTCATTTTTTTAGGCTGGCAGTTTTGTGGTATTGTTATGTAGCACATGGCAAGTTAGTACTAATTTCCATGGCAATTTTACAGATTTTGTTCTCAAAATACCGTGGCAATTCTTTGTATAGTGGACAACATCTCTCTCCAATCAACCAAATTGACCGCGCTCAATAGACTTGCATGTGTAGCATTCTTATAGATACCATCCTTATTTATTAAATAGACTTGGCGAGTATGGTGAGATGCCGATGGTGTCGTGTGAAACGGTGACGCCGTGAGAAACGGCAAGGCACGGCCAAAGATGAAGCGTGACACGCATCAGGTTGAGCCGGGTGGTGAGTCGCTCAGTTTATTGACGTAGCCGTGCATGCATGAGTTAGTTGGGATATGGCTGGGTGATTCGATCAAGTTGATTAGTACATGCATAACATTAACTAGCGGAGGTTGCATGCAGCTACATTAGTGGAGTAGCTTCACACGTTCTGGACGTGTGCATAGGAACTGGATCTCAAGCAGTTCAGGTCGCAGGCTTGTTAGCTGTGTGTGTGTGAGTTAATGAAAGAGGCCGTGTGGGCCGAGAGCAAAATGTAGCGAATATGTTCACCAAGAAGAGCCTGTGGGCGAAGCTTTTTGCTCCTTCCTGGTACATGTGTGCGTGTGTGTTCTTTCAGTTTCCATTGTGTGTGTTCTTGAGAGAAACCAAGAAAGAAGGGAGTTGTGATGTAGAAGAAGAGCAGCGCTACATATTGTCTCTCCTTTCCCTTCATCTCTCCTCCCAAGGAAACGCGGTTAGGGTTTCTGCCTCCTGTTGAAGGCGTCACTGATTTTCCACGTCTTCTGCGGCCTTAGGGCCATGGGCGCGTGGTGCGTCCTGGCCCTTGCCGACGGGAGGGCTTTGTTTTTAGGCGCTTCTTCAAATTTTGTTACAGTTTGTGTCCTAGTCAGAAAGAAGAGATGGCGGCGGCTCCTTGAAGATGGAATAAGGTTCTCCCTACTTAGCCGCCGTCCCGGTGGTGCATCTAGCATCATTGAAGGTCGTGTGGAGGCGTGTCTCCGGCGGATCTCGCGGGATTCGGTCGGTGGTTGTCTTTGGTGGATCTTCTTGGATCAGGTATTTTTCGTCTTTGTTCATGTGTCTTCTGGTTGGATCCTTCTGATCTAAACTTCTTTTCATCGGTGGCGGTTGCAGTTATGCTGCGTTGGTCCTATCGGCGGTGGTAGTTTTATAGATTTTGTTCTAAAAAATCCGTGGCAATTCTATGTAAAGGAACATGACACTTTTTAAAACAAATTGACATGGCAATTTTCTAAAATACTGTTAGCTTATGTGTCAAATTTTCTGATGATAGTACTTATTTTTCATGGCAGTTTATAGATTTGTTCTAAAAAAATGTGGCAATTCTTTGTAAAGCAACATGGCACATTTTAACAAATTGACATGGATTTTTTTTCAAATTTCTGTTAGGTAGAAAATGGCAAAAAAAATTTGATTTTTTCTTCTATTTTTTTTCTGGCCATGCCAATTTTAAGAACATTTTTGTTCTATAACATGGAAGTTATCAAGCAGTTCAACTTTATTTGTGCTTGTATACATGACATCAGCTCTCTCCAATCAAACAAATTGACCGCGCTCAATATATTTGCATGCTTAGTATTCTTATAAATACCATCCTTGTTTATTAAATACTCCCTCCGTTCCAAATTACTCGTCGTGGTTTTAGTTCAAATTTGAACTAAAACCACGACGAGTAATTTGGAACGGAGGGAGTAGTTTTTAGGGGTTGTGATCGTTTCGGTGCTAGAATTGCATGGTAGACGAGCACATGGCATTTTTTATGTTCTTGAAGTAGTGGAGATGCGGGAGAGATGTTCACCTGCTTGTAAATCATGGCACTTTTTAAAATATAATTGTTTCAGCTCACATGACAAATTCAAAATTTATTTAATTTGTGCATGTAAATTGGTGGTACCTTTTTTTAGCATGTAAATTTGTGCATGTAAATTTGTGCAAATTCAAAATATAATCGCAGGAGGAGGCGCGCCTGGGACTTGAGCTGCTGCAGCACGACGAGGCTGGGGTCTTGGGCTTCTTGATCTTCTTGTGCGCGTCCCACCTCTCGACAGAGTCAGCGCGGCCGGGCTTGGGCTTGGAGGCGAACAAAGACGGCACGATGATAAGGCAGGGCTTTGTCGGTGGGGTCGGGAGAAGACCCAGGAGAAGGGACGTGGCGGCTTTGGCCATTCCTCGCTCAACGGAATACATTGGTGATCTCTCTTGATCCAAGAAACACCAAGCGCTTTGAGTTTGAGAAAGGAGGCGCCTTGGTATGGAGTTGGGTGGGTGCGTGCGTATATATAGATAGACACCTCCCGCAGTGCCGGATCACATTTAGAATTAGAGCCAAGACAGTGTTCGACTGCTGCATGAGTAGGGTAGAAAGCCGAACGCACCTACCTGGCGGCTACGCTAGGGTTCCCCTTATCCCCTGGCGGCCTCATGATGTATTGACCTCTCTTGTGATTTTTTTCCACTCGATATTTTCTCATGTGATAATGGTGCTAGACAATAGGTAAACAAATCAGAAGGAAGTAATCACGTGCATGTAGGGAAGATAATCGCAGAGATTGCAGGGCAGTCAAGACCGAGCAAGTCACTCATGAGGCTCTCAACCGTTCTCATCGACAAGAGTTGCCGCCACTGGAATGATGAGCCAGGAGGTGAGGAGGCGAGAGATGATGGACGCGACATGTGTGGTAATGTGGCAAGAGAGGATGGGGGTCGCATGCATGGTGAGGAACCTACAATCTAGCTGGGAGCTGGTGGGGTGGGATGAAGGCAGGGTGAATCTAGGGATAGGGATGTTTCTCTCTCCTCCTCTCTTAGACTTGTCATAGTGAGAGTAACATATCTAGTAACATGCATCCTCCCAAAATGCCAACGAGGCATGTTAGTGACATGACATAGTATTAAATGAGAAAAGAGATGATGGTCGTAACATATTATGTTATCATCACATAGCGCTTCCTACTGAAAAACAATTCTGCAAACTAATAAATGAAGTCATCTCTGATACTATTTATATGATATTTTTTGCACTATAAAGGTAGTTACATAAAACACTATTATATGTGTGTGACACTAGTCTAACTTACTACCCACTATATATGAGCAGCCTTAGCGACGAAGAAAGCGAGCAGCATACATGGGCCCACCTGCAGTGAGAACAACACATTGCCAAATCGAAAAAAAAAACAAAACACTGTGGGATACAGTTGCAGACAGTTTTTTATGGTTTGAAGTTTACGGACAGATGTGGTGGCACCATCTGCATGGGCCGATGGAAATCAGTGGATCCCACAGAGAGAAATCAAGGGGCGCGCGCGCGGGGTATTGGGGCAGACCGTACGTAAACCATGATCCGTAAGTGTAGCAATTTTGGCGTCGCAGCACAATTTCTGCCGACATGGCTAGCGTGAGGCATCATGCGGCAATGCTACACGTACAAACGATTTACATGCCTTTACAGGATGGTTAATCTTGATTGGTCAATAGGTGAACGGGGCGGCCCACCCCCTGAAAATCAGGGGGGGAAAGGTTTGTGATTAGCTGTTAGATGGAAGGAGCGTGTAAAAACGTGTAAGTCTTTGTATGTCTAGCATTTTTGGGCGTCATGTGTTTCGCCTTCGTTGGATTGAATTAGCACCATTAAATGTGTGATGGAGTTGGAACGTGGCATGTGTATGTCCTTGCATGTAATTTAACTTTGTTCTCTCTCTTATCATAATGGAAAATACAAGTAGTCTTGCATGTTCTCCAAAAAAAGCTATTAGTTCCTGTTTTGGTCTTTGTAATTAACGCTTGTGCATTGTCTTTTCAAACCAGTTAATTTCAGTTTTAGTTTGTTCTTAATATTCCCATCATGTCTTTTGCGGTCTCTTTGTGCTGTAAAACTAGCTTGTAACAACAGTTTTTATGTAGTAAACAGTGCTGATCCGGAATTAATTTGTTCTTACTTCTTTTCAATGGCTTTAGTGTATGCAGAGAACACCTGATGCCACCTTCGTCTTAAACTAGCTTATTATTAAAAGTTGCTCATCAGAATACAAACAAACAAGAAACGATCTTGAACTTTAGAGAACAATGCGATAACTGCTGCTACGTATACACAAGTTACAAACTGTATGTCAAGTACAAATAGCAGTGTGGACGAGCAACAAGTAGCTAGCTAATGTAACCCTAGCAGGCTTGTACGGCAAGCACTCCCGGTCCCGGGTTCCGTGAGCGAAAGAAGGCCGGCATTGGAAGCATGCTCGGGTCAGGCGAGGCGAGGAAGCTCGGGCCAGAGAACATGGGGCCTATGCGTGGCACTGTCGGTTTCAGAACCGTGGCCGTTGTGTCGTCCTCCTGCTCCTTGTCCTTGTCGCTCGTCCAGATCTCTGCCCTAGCTTGTGCCGGGTGAGGCTTCTTGTGCGTGTCCCAGCGATCAGGGGAGGTCGTGCGGCTAGGCGGCAGCTGCTTGTTACGATCCCACCTCCCACACGGCGACGCCCCGCTGGAGCTCATGCTGCTTCGCCGGCTTGACAACGATGACGTGCAACTGCTGCCGGAGATGTGCTTGTTTATGTCCCAACGCTGGCAGGAGGAGGCTCGGACGGGACTTGAGCTGCTGGAGCACGACGAGGCTGGGCTGGGCTTCTTGTGCTTCTTGTGCGCATCCCACCTCTCGACTGAGTCGGCGCGGCCGGGCTTGGGGTTGGAGGCGAACGAAGCCGGCAGGATGATGAGGCAGGGCTTCGTGGGCGGGGTCGGGAGAAGACCGGGGAGAAGGGAGGCGGCGGCTTTGGCCATTGCTCGCTCAACGGAATACATTGTTGATCTCTCTTGATCCAAGAAACACCAAGCGCTTTGTCTTTGAGAGAGAAGAGGCGCCTTGGCCTTGGCCGAAGAAGGAACAGATAATCTGAATATGATGGTACGATGGATGGCGTTGGGTGCGTGCGTGCGTGCTATATATAGATTACAGCTCCTCAGCTAGGGGACCCCAAGTCGGGCTGCAAGAGACATCTCCCGCACTGACGTGCGGCTCCATTTCGAATTAGGGCCAGGACCGTGGCGATGACCTGGAAGCGTCGCGAGAGCCCCCGCAACAGCTGGAGCGTCAAGGTCCGGTCGGTGACGGGCTCGTCCACGTCCGCCAGGGCGTCGGCCAGCGCCTTGAGCCGGCCGCAATAGTCCGTGACGCGCAGGTCGCCCTGGGTGAGGGCGCGGAACTCCGCGCTAAGGTGCACCGCCTGTGCGGGCTGGTTGGCGAGGAAGAATTCCCGCATTCGATCCCAGGCGCGAAACGCGGTGTTGCCGGCGCCGCGGATGACCTCGTACAGACCGTCGGTGATGGTGGCGTAGATGAGGAGGATGATCGTGAGATCGGTGTGGCGCCAGGCGGGAGTTTGCGTGGAGGGATCGGTGTAGTGGTCGACATGGGCTTCGACGGCATACATGGTGAGGATGCAGCGCCAGAGCTCACGCCACTTCGAATAGCTGCCAGACTGGACGTCAAGCTTGAAGGTGATGAGATTGCCGATGTTGTGGAGGTCGTGGATGGAGGGGACGGTGGAGGAAGAGGGCGCCACGATGGGAAGGACGGGAGGTGGGGCGAGCGGCATCACGGAGAGAGCTGAGGAGGTGGTGGTTGGGGGAGCGGTTGCAACGGGGGCAACAAGGCCGGGAGCACCGAGCACGGGAGATGCCGAGGCTGCAGGAGCAGTGGCGGCAGGGGCGGCGAGGCCGGGAGAGGGAGGGATGGATCCGGCTTGCCTGCTCCCTTTCCATGCTCCCATCCGTGCTCCCACTTCATCCTACGGCTGTCCTTTTTTGTTTTCTCTTTCTAATCTAATCATCTTCCCCCTGATTTTAAGGGGATGGGGCCGGACCTTATTTTGTTCCAATCAAAACAAGCCACGTACGCGGGAGCACGAATGGTCACACGCCGGGGGAGCAGGCAAGTCTCATCCAGAAGGGATGGGGTTTGTATCGTCGCCTGAGGAGGAGGAGCCGCCGGTCTCCATGGAAGGCAGGAAAGAGGCTCTGATAACCAAGATGGAAGGAATCAATCACTGTATATTCATTTCATGTACAGATTACACATATATATACACATGTTACAACAGAGGGAGCGCTAGATGAGGGAGTCGTGCGTAACAGACGCACGCCCCGCGAGCGACGTGGGCGCGTGGACGTTGGTGGCGCAGGACCCGGTCAGGTTGGTGTGGCAGGCGTCTTCCAACAACACGTACGTACCCCACACTAATTTACATGTTGGACATGCACATACACTCATATATATGAGCCGCTTCGATTGTGTTGTATTAAAAAGATCCTTTCTTTTTTCTTTTTGCGGGTCAATCAATATTCTCATTTTTTTTTACTTTAGGGTTATCAATAGTACCAGAAGAGCCAGCCTCACGCGACCTAAGCGACCCTAGCATTAGGGATCCTTGCCTCTTGCCGGCGCCGCCGCAGATCTTCCTCGCCTTCCGTGGCTTTAGGCCATGAAGGTGCGGTGGACCTTGGCCTTCTTTTGCCACTGGGAGGGCTTCTGCTTCATTTTCAGATGTCCTTTTGTATTTGTTTTGGGTTTGTGTCCTATTTCGGAATGTGATACGGTGGTGACTTTCTGAAGATGGAATAAGGTTCTTTCTGTCTAGCCCCGTTCCGATGATGTGTTCAAATTTGTCGGAGGGCGTATGGTGATGTTTCTTTGGGGGATCTCGCCAAATTCTTTTGGTGTTTTCCTTCGGTGGCTCTATTTGGATCCGGTCTCTGTTTGTCCATGTTCGTGTGTCTACATGTTGGATACTTCTGATTTACGGTTCTCTTCATTAGCAATGGTTGCTGATCTGGTGCGTTGGTCCTATGGGGTCTTAGCACGATGACTTCCTAACTATCTACTTCAATAAAGTTTGTCCGGTTCCGGTAAGGGAGGGGTGATGATGGCGGCGCCCCTTCGGCTCTCTCCAGATCTTGTAGTCGTTGATAGATGGTCTACAGAGCTAGATGTAATTCTCTTTTTAATTTCTCTCATATAGAACATGTCTTGAAATTCCAACCTTTGCAGTGTGGCAAAACTTTCTAACTAGAATAGGATAAATCTTTCAGAATTTTTTGGCCGACATAAATACTAAAAATATGTTTTTTTGATCAAACAGAACTTATTTTGTATATTTATGTTTGACAAAAAAATCTGAAAGATTTATCTTAGATTGTAGTTAGAAAGCTTTGCCACGCTGCAAAGGTTTGAACTTCAAAACATGGTTTATGTGAGAGAAACATAAAAGAGAAATGTATTTGCATAAATCATGATGTGAAAAATGGATGGCTAGATAAAAAGGACCACGGTGCAAGTGCTCTATTATATGTTTTCAGAGCCTGGACCTATCCTTCGCCGCCGATCGGCGGTGGGAGAGGCAACGGGAGCTGAGTCTCCTGAGCATATGGGCAATGCAGGGCTTCGTGGAGGCGGGGCTGCCGAGTAGGGTTCCATGGTCGCCGTTCCTGAGGGAACAGTACGCCGGTGTCCTCTACTTACTGCTACCCCTGGCGGATGAGAACTCTGACGGAGGGTGCCACCTCATCGGCATCAACGTGGGCAGCAGCAGTGAGCCGCGGGTCCTGCTGCCCCGATGCTTCCCTTTCGTTCCGTGCCTCCGTTCAAACTCCAGTGAGGACTACTAGCAACTAAAACACCCACCATCAGCCAACTTCAAACTTCAGCGCCACCTCCCAAAAAAAGCTATTAGTCCCTGATTTGGTCATTGTAATTAAGGCTAGTGCATTATCTTTTCAAACTAGTTAATTCTAGCTTTAGTTTGTTCTTAATATTCCCATCATGTCTTTTTCAGTCACTTTGTGCTGTAAAACTAGCTTGTTTTTTTTAGAAAAAAGGAGCATGGCCCCCGGCCTCTGCATCTAGACGATGCATGCAGCCACTTTATTAATCATTTACACAAGACCTTACAAAGTTATACAACAGTAAGACTAAAGACACAGTCTAAGCAGCATCTGTCGCTACTCCTATTCAGTTGATGTAGGGATGCTGATAATCTGGCCCTTAAATTAAACAGACCTCGCAGCCAAACCTAACATCTAAGACCTGATGTCCCAACCAGGATGCCTGCCGGGTATGGGGCACCCACCAGTCCGGCACACTCCTTAACCAGGATGCCTGCCGGGTATGAGGCGGCCACAACCACCTGCCACCAATCCATCTCCAGTGATGTACTGTTGCATATACATTGCCCTGTCTAGCTGCCGTCGACGCCACCACGACACCAGACAACGCCACCATCTTGCGCTCGTCCATCATCACACGCCCACCGACGAGACCCTATTGCTCCATGCCGCTGAGACCCGCCTTTGTCGACGTGCCAGATGCCACACCGCTCCTCCAACGCGAAACACCACCTGTTGCCGCTGGTCCCATCCCCTCCGCCTGCAGTTCCTCAAACCGAGCACCCAAACGCCCCAGGCGGCGCCTCCAAGAAGGGTACGACACACGCAGTGCCGCTGCCGCCCAATCTAAGGAGATTTAGGGTTTTCACTTGGGCATGGGGTCGGGGTGGAGGGCATGGACCTCAACGGTCCCATCCCCTCCGCCTGCAGTTCCTCAAACCGAGCACCCAAACGCGTTCCTCAAACCGAGCACCCAAACGCCCCAGGCGGCGCCTTCAAGAAGGGTACGACACACGCAGTGCCGCTACCGCCCAATCTAAGGAGATTTAGGGTTTTCACTTGGGCATGGGGTCGGGGTGGAGGGCATGGACCTCAACGGCGCCTGCAAGGAGGAGAACGGCGACCCTAGTCGTCGCAACAGTCGGATGAACCAGAGTTTCCTCCGGTCCGATGTCACCTCTACCAGCCCCCGCGAATGCACCGAGGTCGATGACCGCGATCGTAAGCCACCAAGTGCAGCGGGAGAGAGTCTGCAGCGTGGAGGAGATCCACCGGTGACTCACCGCCCACGCGGTCAAGACGCCGTCCATCCACCCCCGCGAACGTCGCCAGCCGAGGGCATCGTCGCCATGCCTAACAGGGCCGCCGCCCCTGGTCCAGGTCCCTCCATGAAGGCCGGAGTGGAGAGATCGCCACGAGCGATGAGATCCGGCACCGTGCGGCCGACGCCATCGCCCAAGCCCGCCGTCAACCCATCCCGCCGCCGCCGGGAGCCCGCACGCTTCTCGGTAGTCCCACACCCATGGATCTGGGTACCCGTGCACCGCCACGAATCATCCGCCTCCGGGATCTGCCACACCGTCGGGAGGGCGCATCCCGCGGATCAGGACGCCCACGCCGCCGCGGATCCGGGAACGGGAGGAGAGACCCTCCGCAGTCGCCGTCGCACGCAAGGGCTTTGCCCGGCGCCGACCATCGGCAGCGGCGGAGGGGGAGAAGGGCGCTGGAGGGACTAGGCGGCGGCGGCTGAGCCCTCTCGAGTCGCCCGCGGGGGAGGCGCGAGACTCTCCTTAAATTGGCTTGTAACAACAGTTTTTATGTAGTAAACAGTGTTGATCCGAAATTAATTTGTTCTTACTTCTTTTCAATGGTTTTAGTGTATGCTGAGAACACCTGATGCCACCTTCGTCTTAAACTAGCTTGTAATTAATAGTAGCTCCAAACTGTATGTCGAGTATAAATAGCAGTGCGACTGAGCAACTAGCAACTACTGTAACCCTAGCAGGCTTGTACGGCAAGCACTCCCGGTCCCGGGTTCCGCGAGCGAAAGAAGGGCGGCATTGGAAGCATGCTCGGGTCCGGCGGGGCGACGAAGCTAGGGCCAGAGAACATGGAGCCTATGCGCGGCGCTGTTGGTTTCAGAACCATCGCCGTAGTGTCGTACTCCTTGTGATACTGCTTGTCTCGTCCAGCTCTCGGCAGCAGCTTGTGCGGCGCTAGGATTCTTGTGCGTGTCCCAGCGATCAGCGGAGGACGCACAGCTGGGCGGCAGCAGCTTGTTGCTATCCCACCTCCCGCGCGGCGACGCCCCCGCCGGAGCTCGTGCTGCTTCGCCGGCTTGATGACGATGACGAGGATGACGTGCAGCTGCTGCCGGAGAAATGCTTGTTTATGTCCCAACGCTTGCAGGAGGAGGCTCGGCCGGGATTTGAGCTGCTGGAGCAAGATGAGGCTGGGCTCGTGGGCTTATTGTCCTTCTTGTGCGCGTCCCACCTCTCGACTGAGTCGGCGCGGCCGGGCTTGGGGTTGGAGGCGAACGAAGCCGGCAGGATGATGAGGCAAGGCTTCATGGGCGGGGTCGGGAGAAGACCGGGGAGAAGGGACGCGGCGGCTTTGGCCATTGCTCGCTCAACGGAATACATTGGTGATCTCTCTTATCCAAGAAACACCAAGCGCTTTGCCTTTGAGAGAGAGGAGGCGCCCTGGCCTTGGCCGGAGAAGGAACAGATGATCTGAATCGGATGGTACGATGGATGGAGTAGGGTGGGTGCGTGCGTGCTATATATAGATTACAGCTCCTCCGCTATGGGACGCCGAGTTGGGCTGCAAGAGACATCTCCCGCAGTGACGTACGGCTCCATTTCGAATTAGGGCCAGGACCGTGTTCGACTGCTAGTCGGCCGCGTACGAGACTACATTTCGGATTAGCAGTGCGCTAGCTAATGAATGAGTTCCGTCATCGTATCAAGAGTACCTTTTCTTTTTTCTTTTTTCCTTTTCTCACCCTACGTACGTACGTGCGAGTCGGCAATACGGCCAGCGGCGGGGTTGAATTGAAACGTACACTTGTGCATGCACGTACACTTGTGTATGTGAGCGATTTCAATTGTAGTGTGTTCAAAAAAGTCCTTTCTCTCTCGTTTTTGCGAATGAATCAATGATTTCATTGGGTTTTTTTTTCTTAAGGGTTGTTGTTAGACGTATTAGGGTTTGAAACAATGCTCGATACCCTTGGTGGGTACGGCTGTCATATATTTATAAGAGGGAACTGTACAAATACAAGTTATGTTACAACACGTATATCTAACATATACTTAGTCTAACACCCTCCCTCAATCTTAACTATGTCCTGAAACACTCAGGAGGTTAAGATTGCTACGACATCCTTCAAAAGAAGGCAAGGGCAAGGGTTTAGTGAAAATATCAGCAAGCTGATCCTTAGAAGAAACAAACTTAATCCGAAGGAGCTTCTGAGAAACACGTTCCCTCACAAAATGATAGTCAACTTCGATGTGCTTTGTTCGGGCATGAAATACTGGATTGGATGAAAGGTATGTGGCACCGATGTTATCACACCAAAGAACAGGCGGCTGACTTGGGGAGACCTTCAACTCTCGAAGCAATGACTGCACCCATATGGCCTAATGACTAACTTCCCCTTAGCGCATGCCGAGCACACGAAATCATCGGGATTCGGGAAGTTCTTCACGTTAACATTATGGCCATGCGAGTTGTTAATTATATTTCTCATCATCCGAAGTCCGGGGTGGCCTAACCTATCGTGCCAGAGGCAGAAGAGTTCAGAGCTTCTAAAGACGGTCTTGAGGGTAGTGTACACGAGCGGTGATACTATCTTAGTGTAGTATAGCCCTGTGTCAAACGAAGGAAGCCTTTCGATAACATGTTTACCACCTTCATCCCGCTTTGTGATGAGTAGGCACTCCTTGCCGTTTTGACCGTCGGTCTCAGCATGGAAACCATTAGCGCGGATGTCTCTAAAGCTCAAAAGAGTACGAGTCGACTCCGGGTACAACAGCGCATCATTAATGATCAAAGTTGTTCCCATAGGGAGTATAATAGTGGCTCGTCCGGAGCCAACTATGTGAGAACCGCAGCCGGCGATTGTCATAATACTTCCCGAAGATTTTTTAATGGACTCAAAGTACTTAGTTTCTTGTAAAATGGTATGAGTGGTGGCGCTATCAGCAAGGCACGTTTCCTCCATTCGGGCGCCACACGCGTTCTAAAATATGACATCTAATTAATGTAATGAGAAAGAAAATACATTAAAAATAAATGCACACATCTCAGAACATAACATGCTATCATGTATAAATAATGGAATGAATGAATAAATGTCATCCAACCGCCAAAGTAAAGAATAAGTTTATGCTCTCATAGAGCTTACAACCAAATCGAATTTATTCGAATTTATTGTATCAAATCACGGAATCATGATAACCAAAGAGGTATGCTAAGTAGACTCGGTGAAGAAGCCATTGACTTCAGTCGCAATCTCCATACTAGTGAGCTGATCCTCCTTAGAAATCATCTTGGAGGCAGCATCTAGTTGCGGCACCGCCGAGGCGACCATGTGGTCAACCTCCATGGCAACGTGGGCGTCATGAGAGACTGCCAAAGCCGCCGCGATGGGCACCACAGGGGTCGCCTCTATGGGCGCAACAAGGGGTGTAGAGATCATCACGGGTGCCGCCACTGGTGGTGCTCCCTCCTGAACCAAGGCGAGGTGTGTCTCATGCGCCTTCCGAGCCTTATATGCATCAACGACCTCCTGTGGTCCGCGGCACTGGCGGGAGAAATGCTCCACCGAGCCACAACGGAAGCAGTCCTGAGGTCTCTGCCCTCCCTTGCCCGGCTTG
>NC_041389.1:704123319-704146682 GCF_002162155.2 Triticum dicoccoides | reverse complement strand
TTGCCCTTCCGGCCCCTCTTCTTCTGTTGAGGCTTGCAAACTTTGAGAGCGTTCACCTCCTGGCGAGAACTCCCCCCAAGTGGTTGAGCGACAAAGTTCTTTTTGAGAACCTCGTCCTGTGCCTCTGCCACCTGGAGGACGTCAATCAACTTTGAATACCTTGTGTAGTTCCCCTGGCGGTAGTTCCGTGAGGACTGGACCGCGTCGGGGTGGAAAGTGGATAGAGTTTTCTCAATCTTATTGGAGTCGGTAATCTCAGTACCACACAACCGAAGAGTCATACAAATCCGGTGCAGAGCTGAATTGTACTCCCCAACCGTCTCGAAGTCCACAAACCTCAGACGGATCCACTCTGCCTCTGCACGTGGCTTCATAGTGTACTTCAGCCGCTCAAACCGCTACTTAAGAGCGGTCCAAAGGCCAGAAGCACTGCGCCCAGCCATATACTCATCTTTCAGAGTAGGTGACAGGTGATGACGGAGAAAGTGCAGAGCCTGCGCATTCTCAGTTTCAAACTTGGGATCAGTGGCGGCCAGCTGGGCCCCCTTACCGATCGCCCTCAGGAGGGTTTTGCCCTGGAGAAAGATATCGTAGTCCGAGGACCATGACAGGTAGTTCAGCCCTGTCTGGGCCAACTCAGGAAACTCCTTGTTGACAATTCCGGTCATCTGCGATTTATGCAAAAATCATGAGATCAACAGGTAATCTTTTGCACAAAGCGATGTTGATAAACTTATTCAATAAAATGACGTTCCAATATTTAAAACATGCTATTATATGACTTACTAAAAGATTAAGAGTGCTAAACAATTAATTTACAACAGCAAAATCATACAATAATATCATGTTACAAAAGATAGCATGTTAAGCGCATCTAGTATGTGAAAAATAGCCAAAATCGAATTTCCGAGGCATTTTTAAGCCCAAATACGCATTTTCAGCGAAAACAGACAGTTTCAGGGACTTATACGCAAAATATTACAGCAGGAATATTGTCGCATAAATCTATGGTACTGCGGGGGCTAAAACATAAATAACCGCACGCGCGCACGCTCTCTGGCCTGGCCCAGGTCGTCTGCAGGCCAAAAAATGGGCCGTCGGCCCGTGTAGCCAGCCCCACCGCCCTCCCCCTTTTTTTATGGAGGGAAGGAGGCCCATGCGCGCAGCCCACTGGGCCGACCTGTTTGCCAGGTCAGGGGTCGCTAGGGTTTCCAACCCTAGCGCCCGAGCGCCCGAGCGGCGGCGGCCTCGACAGGCCCGCATGCACGCCCGGAGCGGCACGGCGCGACGGGGCGGCGCGGCCACGGTGCGGCCAGCGGGGCCCGCGGCCACGGCACGGCGCGGCCATGGCGCGGCGGTCAGCGGGGCGCGGTGGCGCGCGGCCAGCACGCGGTGCGGCCACGGCTCGCGGCGGCGGCGGCTGCCAGGCCGGCCAGCGGGGCGGGCGGCAGCATGCTGCAGGGGCGGCGGCCAGGCCGGCCATCGGGGCTCTGCGATGAGCCGGCCAGCGGGACGGCTGCGGCGGCGGCGGCAGCAGGACGTGACGTGGCGCGTGCGACCAGCAGGGTCGCGGCCGGTGGATGGCTACAACGCGCGGCCAGCAGGGCCCGACGGCGACGACGGCGACGCGGTGCAGTGCACGTGACGAGCGGGATCGTGGACAGCACGACATCATCTGGACGTCGGCGTCGGGATCTCAGAACATCGTCGTGTTCATCGGGAACATCGACGGCGTGTGGCACAGCGGGTGCGTTGCGGCAGTACTGTGATCATCTGGATCAGGATCTGTACCGACTCCCGTATAGTGTAGTCAACAAGTCTCTCGTGATCCAAAAACATCGACATTGGTCAGCGACGTATTCGTCCCCTCAGTTTTTGGGAGAGAAATCCACACCATAGGTAGATTTATCGAAAAATAATCTAATCGCAAAAACGGAATCGTTGTAACGAGAGGAATGCAACATAGTCTAGGGATATGTGTATGTTACTAGTGAGAGGAATGCAACATAGTCTAGGGATATGTGTATGTTACTAATGTATGTTACTCTCCATTATGGCTAGTCTTAGAAGCACGCACGCACACACACATCTCAACTTACACGCACACATAAATTCATGTCTACTAGGGAAATAATTATCTAAACTAGGTGGAAATAATGTTAGTGCTTATGGATAGGAACGACTTCTAATGGAATGAAGTATTATTGCTGCTGGTATAGAAATTAGTGTTAATTTTTGTGGAATAAATCATGATCACTAGCGGTACAAAAATTTAGGCCTAGAAGAAAAACTAGTGCTGACGCACAGAACAAATACATACACAGATAATTCACAGCTACTAGTGAAACAAATACCTGGACTAAGTTGACAAATTGACAGTGTAAATGCAATAAATCACTGACTACTAGTGGAACAAACTTTATTCTTGAGAATCAAAAATTTGAGCTAAGTGAAATATATTATGATTACTAGTGGAAAATAAATTCAGTGCTCATGACATAGACACAGATAATTGATGGCTAAACAAATATCTAGACCAAGTGAAAAATGTCTCGATGCTCATGGAACAAATTACGTCCACTACTGGAACCCATTTTATTTATGGGTGAACAGAAATTTGGACTAAGTGGAACAAATCACGACTACTAGTGGAACAAAATTTGGTTAACACATTGGTGGCTACATCCACTCAAGGAAAGGGTGGTTCAATTGCTCACTAGAATTCCAGTACTAACAGAACAATAGTCCCCCATCCATCTACAGTGTAGAACCAGCAACCATTAAAAGATGTCCAATACAGAAACTTTGTAGAAATCCACACTACATACTGACATATACTTATTGTAGATGATGACACTAGTTGGCATCACTAATTTATTTGTCTATTCACTAATTTTTGTTTCACTCTCCCACACTCTACTTAACTATTCGCCCGAGTAACTTATGCAGTGGTGGTGCTGGCTAATTAAGCGCTAATAGTTCGACCGCCATCGACACAAATGACCTGGCCGGTGATGAAGGAAGCTGCCGGCATACATAGGAATGCCACCGCCGAGGCGATCTCGACCGGCTTGCCGCTCCGCAGTAACGGGGTCTTTGAGTGCTCCCGCTCCAAGGACTCTGTATCCATCTGCCCAACATGTCCACAAGAACATATGAGATGTTGGAGCCCTTTTACTCCCCATGTAAAACTGAACTTATTATTATCTCATAGAACTTTAATTTGTTTAAAATCCATGTGCTGTTGTTTAAAAAAGATAAACCTATGCTTCCTACTAGGTTATATATTTCGTACATCTTTGATCATATCGGTTGTGATAAATCCTGGGGCCACGCCATTCACACGGATGTTGGTGGGAGCCCACTCAGCGGCCAAACTCCTAGTAAGCTGGTTCATTGCACCTACATATAAACAGCATAATAAAGGAGCAGAAAGATAACCATGCATGACAAAAAAAAAGGAGAACCATGCATGACATAGAAAAAAGCGAACATGCATGACAAATATAAGTTGACATCCGTCAGTCCATATTAGCTTTTGTGTTAGTTCAAACTTTATAAAGTTTGACTAAGTTTATATATAAAAAGTTAACATCGAAAACCCAAATGACTATAAATAGTACTTCCTCCCTTGTAAAATAAGGGTCGCTGATTTAGACTCAATTTCTGCCACACTTATTTTGGGACGTGAATAATTTGGTATTGTCAATGTTGTTACATTTTATTTGCGAAACAAATGTTGTTACATTTTTTTCTGCAATGAACTTCATAAAGTATGACTTATGCCAAAATTAATTAGCGTACAACACATTTTAAAAAGGAGTATGCACGTACCTTTTGTGATAGCGTAGATTGCAGAGCCTACGAAGCCAATTGAGCCTCCAATGGAGGACATGTTGATGATGCTGCCTCCTCCGGCGTGTACGAGAAGAGGGCGCGCGAGTTGGCAGAGATGGAAGCTCGACTCCAGGTTGGTAGCCATCACCTTGGAGTACTCCTCCGCCGTGCACTCCGCGGTGGGCTTCACCAGCAGTTGCCCCGCGTTGTTCACCTACAGTACATGCATATACATACTCCCGATCGCTAGGCGCTAGCAATACAGAAGACACACATGATCCACAGTTTACAGACACATATAGAACTCACTAGTATGTCGAGCTTGCCGTTGAAGGTCTGCCGGACGGTGTCCATGAGCCTCTCCCTGTCGGCGCGCACGGAGACGTCGCAGGCGGAGACGGTGACATGCAGGCCCTTCTCCTCCCATCGCCGTCGGCACTCCTCCAGCTCCGCCGCGTTCCGGGAGCAGGCGTGCACCCTCGCACCGAACCCGGCGAGCTCCTCCACGATGGCGTACCCGATCCCTTTGCTGCCGCCGGTGATGAGCGCCCTGGCGGCGGCCAGGGTCCACCTCCCCTCCCTGCTCCCGCGCTCAGCCGCCATCTCGATCTCTATGCAGAGAAGAGGGCACTTGTTGGTTGACATTTATAGCCAGGAAGCTGGGGCTCGCGCAAAGACACACCGAAGCTGATAACGTTGGGCGGCCGCCTCCACTGACTTCCAAAGATCCGAGTGCGGCGTCACGTGGCTTCCTGAGTAGAGACACGGGCGGGCGAAATATCTTAGTCAGAGGCCGGGCCACGCGCCGGGAGCGCGAGCATGCCATCTGCGCGAGCGGCATGCCATCTGCGCGCGCGGCGTGGCCAGAGCGCGTGCACGCCACGATAGGAGAGCGCCTACGTGATACCACTGCGGCGCCGCCGTCCCCTGCGTGACTCCCATGCTGCGCGTCTGGTCTACCTGCCGGAGCCTTATCCCCGTTGCGCCGCCACTATTAGACCTTGCCGCGGGCCCGCTCAGCACTAATTTTTCAATCTAATTTTACCAACCTTTTCATGCACTTGCAGTTCAAAATTTTATTATATTCACTAAATGTCTAGAAATGCATTTAATGGTAATTAACGAATTCCTCAAAAATGCCATATGTAGCACATTAAACTCAGTTGTCCATATACACACATCACTATGAACGCATGCATACACACCATACTCCTATGAGCACTTTCGATATACTGAGCCGAGATAACAACTCACAAAGTCACCATATGCGCATTCCTAGTCGACGGGAGCGTCTCCTCCCACTGAACGAAAATCGCCTGAAAGCCTAAATCTCCACTATCTAAAAGAAACGTAAGGTTCCCTCTCCCCTCTTACGTTCCCCTCGCTTCGTCCAACCTCTCGTACGACCCCCTCTCCCCTCAATCGATTTTCTTTTCTCCCCACCGATTTTCTCCTGCTGGTTTTATCCTTGGTTTTCTATTCCTTCCTTAATAGGTAATCCATTCATGTATGGTAACCTCTACTACTCCCTCTATTTCCTCCCCCGCCTGATTTTCCATTTAAATCGGTTTTTAATTTTTCCGGCTAAACCAAGATCAATCTTTGGTAACGCATTCAATTCTCATATGGTAAGGGATCTCTTCTTTGGCAATGCATAACGCAATCAATTCACATCAATCACGCGCATATTCTTATATTCCTTATCTTGGTTTATTTCGTGCGTTTTCTGCATATTGATTTTTTTTCTCTTCATAAATATCTCTCCCTTCCTTTCCAGATTTCATCTCATTCATCCGATGATCGTGTGCCCGCCGCGCTAGGGTACTCAAGACACTACCTACGCTTTTGCTACGATCCTGCTCGAGGAGAATAGGCCGGAGCACCATGACAAGGGAAGATCGTGGTGTTGTTGAGTACTCGCCTCGAGTCTACGGCAGCAGTGCGGGACACCCGATGCCCACCAAACCCGCATCACACCTTTGCGCACCTACGTTGATTGCCGCCGCTGAGCCAACGTCAATCGCCCTGAGCTGCTGAGCATCACTGCCGAACCAGGCCTCCCATGAGCGTCTTCCACCGGTTCATGATTGGACGGCGGACTCAGCCTTCTAACCTACTCCATCGCGGCGTAGAACCGTCACCAAACATTTTTCATCACCGAGCCATCGAGAGACGGGAAGCAAGAAGATGTCCTTGGAGGTCGTGCAGCTTTTCGGAAGGACGGAGTTGGCCAGACCCCATCCTCCCAGGCAAAACGACTAGCTGAGCCTCAACTCCTGGAGACGGCGGCTAGCGGCGCGACAAAGGACCTCAATGTTTTATAAAATGCTTTCCTGTTTATAATTTTCTGGTAAGTTTCGTGACTGCTTGATTGCCATATCTAATGTACCTTTTCCTTGGTATAGTTACAAGGATCTGGATGATGGCGAGCTAGCCTGCATGATGCAGTCATGTACCTTACGGGCAATGGCCTGATGGCCAGCTAGCTTCTTCCTTAATTGCTTCAATGTTCCTCTTTCTCTTTGTCAGGGTCATCCCATGAATATATTTACTCAGGAAAATCAGGCGCTCATTACACACTGACTATTATTTGTATTGCAGAAAACGTAAATCATTTACAAGCTAGAAGGAACTCATCATTCTAAGAGTCCGGTTGTACTCTTAGTTAGAGGTTGGAAAAAAAATGTAAATATCCTTGTAAGACTAGCAATATTTATATTCCCATGCTTTTTCCTGTATATATTATCTAAGTTGGTTAATTCTTTTCACAACATTCTTATGTCTATTGTTTTCGTCACAAGAATTTATTATTTAGTCTAGTAGGGTGTTTTGTATTTGCATGGTTGTACCCAGCATAGGGTTAGTTTGTTGATAAATGAAAAAAGGGCTTTTTTGGCTACTAAGATACAGAAGAACACGATGAGGCCATGCCTCTGCATCATCACCAATAATATTCATTGTGGCCATGTATGTATGTGATTTAGGAAGAATAATATTTGGGAAAATATTTGTGGAGTACAATTGGAGAGAAGGATTGACAACATGATTTCATTCATGTCGAGCCAAAAGTAGAATGCGGGCAGAACATGCATTTTCATATGCGGTAACTCGGGGATAGAAAAATAGATTATTTGTTAATATGTGTCGTTTGAACTATACCTATCTATATTTCTGTAGCAACGCACGGGCAATTACCTAATAAAGTTTAAAAAATACGTGCACTAGTGCATAGTCTCGGATTTGAATCCTGATGGGTTGTGTCCAGCACAAGAAACCTAACCATATCAGTTAGGCTCAGTTTGCAAAATGCCAAATTTCGACTTAGATCATGTAGTAGCGTATCTTGAGTGTAGAAGATTATTAAAGGCCAATGGATGAAACAACGTCATATCGTCTTCAAACCTGACTCTTGGTGCCTCTCTAAAACCACGTTTCTTCCTCGAAGATAATTTAATTTCTAGGCTGTGTACGTCACAAATTCTATAATACCTTCTTAAATTTTTACCATTGTTTCTAGATGTCATATGAGGGCACCATGCCAACTGAGGGAGTTCTGGATTAGGGGGTGTCCGGATAGCCGGACTACCATCATCAGCCGAACTATCACCAGCCGGACTATCATCATCGACCGAACTCCAAGACTATGAAGATACAAGATTGAAGACTTCGTCCCGTGTCCGGATGGGACTTTCCTTGGCGTGGAAGGCAAGCTTGGCGATACGGATATGTAGATCTCCTACCATTGTAACCGACTCTATGTAACCCTAGCCCTCTCCGGTGTCTATATAAACCGGATGGCTCTAATCCGTAGGACAGAATAACAACAACCATTACAATCATACCATAGGCTAGCTTTTAGGGTTTAGCCTCCTTGATCTCGTGGTAGATCCACTCTTGTAAACATCCACAATATCAATATCAATCAAGCAGGACGTAGGGTTTTACCTCCATCAAGAGGGCCCGAACCTGGGTAAAACATCGTGTCCCTTGTCTCCTGTTACCATCCGCCTAGATGCACAGTTCGGGACCCCCTACCCGAGATCCGCCGGTTTTGACACCGACATTGGTGCTTTCATTGAGAGTTCCTCTGTGTCGTCACCGATAGGCTTGATGGCCTCTTCAATCTACAACGACGCAGTCCTGAGCGAGACTTTTCTCTCCGGAAAGATCTTCGTATTCGGCGGCTTCGCACTGCGGGCCAACTCACTTGGCCATCTGGAGCAGATCGAAAGCTACGCCCCTGGCCGTCAGGTCAGGTTTGGAAGCCTAAACTTCACGGCCGATATCCGCGGGGACTTGATCTTCGATGGATCTGAGCCATAGCCGAGCGTGCCGCGCTGTCACGATGGGCACGACCTAACTCTGCCGCCGGACAGCACCTTGGAGGCTGCACACGAATCCGCTCCGACCCATAGTCCGGAGCCGATCGCTCAGATCGAGGACGGATGGCTGGACACCGCCTCGGGAGCTGCAACTTCTACGGCGATGGAGCCGAACACTTACCTTGTCCCGCATAAAGCTCATGACTTCGAGGTGCCGGACTCCCTGCCGGACTCCAAACCTCCTGCGCCCCCGCCAGTCGAATCCGATTGGGCGCCGATCATGGAATTCACCGCTGCGGACATCTTTCAGCACTCACCCTTCGGCGATATCTTAAATTCGCTGAATCATCTCTCGCTATCCGGAGAGCCCTGGCCGAACTACAGCCAAGATGGTTGGGACGCGGACGACGAAGAAATTCAGAGCCCACCCACCACCCACTTCGTAGCCAGCGTCGACGACCTAACCTACGTACTCGACTACGAATCCGAAGACATCGACGGTATGGACGACGATGCCGGAGACTATCAAGAACCAGTGCCTACAGGACACTGGAAGGCCACATCGTCATACGACATATACATGGTGGACACCCCAAAAGATGGGGATGGCGAAGAAGCAGCGGAGGCCGATTCCTTAAAGAAACAGCCCAAGCGCCGACATCAGCGGCGCCGCTCTAAATCCCGCCACAGCAAGAATATAGATTCCGGCATAGGAGATAATAACACCCCGGAAAGTGCCGAAGACAACCCCCTCCAGCACGATCCAGCGCAGGAGGAGGCAGAAGCAAGCCCTCACGAGAGGGCGGCAGACGAAGAGGCGAGGATGATAATTACTTACCTCCCTCTGGAGACGAGGCAAGCCTCAACGACGACGAATTCGTCGTGCCTGAGGATCCCGTCGAACAAGAGCGTTTCAGACGCAGGCTAATGGCCACGGCAAACAGCCTAAAGAAAAAGCAGCAATAGCTTCAAGCTGATCAAGACCTACTGGCCGACAGATGGACCGAGGTCCTCGCGGCCGAAAAGTATGAACTCGAACGCCCCTCCAAAAGTTACCCAAAACGCAAGTTGCTCCCCCGACTAGAGGAGGAAGCGTACAAACCTGTATCACCAGCGCACAATACGGCAGACCGACCACCTCGTGGCCGCGACAGAGAGGCATGCAAGCCCTCCACCAAAACCGTACCCCGGCATCGCTCAAAAAGCATGAAGCCACGGGGGAACGCGCCGGACTTGCGAGGTATATTGGAGGACAAGGCAAGACAATCCAGATCTATCTATGGATCACGTGGGCGCCCCAAGACCCACGACGAATACCGTCGCGCCGGATACAACTACTCCGGCCGGGCCGAACACAGCAGACAACGCTCTCTCGAGCTACGTCGCGATATTGCTCAATACAGAGGCGCCGCACACCCACTATGCTTCACTGACGAAGTAATGGATCATCAAATCCCTGAAGGGTTTAGACCCGTTAATATCGAATCCTACGATGGCACAACAGACCCTGCGGTTTGGATTGAGGATTATCTCCCCCATATACATATGGCCCGCGGCGACGATCTTCACGCCATCAAATATCTCCCGCTCAAGCTTAAAGGACCAGCTCGGCATTGGCTTAACAGCCTGCCCGCAGAGTCAATTGGATGTTGGGAAGACCTGGAAGCCGCATTCCTCGACAACTTCCAGGGCACGTATGTGCGACCACCAGACGCAGATGACCTAAGCCACATAATCCAGCAGCCAGATGAATCGGCAAGGCAATTCTGGACACGGTTCTTAACAAAGAAAAATCAAATCGTCGACTGTCCGGATGCGGAGGCCCTCGCTGCCTTCAAACATAACATCCGCGACGAGTAGCTGGCCCGGCACCTGGGACAGGAGAAGCCGAAATCCATGGCAGCCCTCACATCACTCATGACCCGCTTCTGCGCGGGAGAGGATAGCTGGCTAGCTCGCAGCAACAACCTCAGCAAAAACGCTGACAGTCCGGATACCAAGGACCGCAATGGCAGGTTGCGTCGAAACAAAAACAAACGCCGCATTAACGGCGACAGCAATAAGGATACGGCAGTAACGCCGGATTCCGAGGCTCCAAATCCGGTCAACGGAAGAAGCCATTCAAAAGAACAACTCCGGGCCCGTCCCATTTGGACCGAATACTCGACCGCTCCTGTCAAATACATGGAACCCCCGAAAAGCCAGCTAACCACACCAACAGAGATTGTTGGGTATTCAAGCAGGCAGGCAAATTAATCACCGAAAACAATGACAAGGGGCTACACAACGATGACGAGGAAGAGACCCGGCCGCCGAACAACAGAGGACAAAAGGGATTCCCCCCTCAAGTTCGAACGGTAAACATGATATACGCAACGCATATTCCTAAGAGGGAGCGGAAGCGTGCACTAAGGGACGTATACGCGATGGAGCCAGTCGCCCCAAAATTCAACCCATGGTCCTCTTGCCTGATCACTTTTGATCGAAGAGACCATCCGACCAGTATCCGCCATGGCGGATTCGCCGCATTGGTTTTAGACCCAGTCGTCGATGGATTTCACCTCACGAGAGTCCTGATGGACGGCGGCAGTAGCCTGAACCTGCTTTATCAGGATACAGTGTGCAAGATGGGCATAGACCCTTCAAGGATTAAACCTACAAAGACAACTTTCAAAGGCGTCATACCAGGTGTCGTGGCCAGTTGTACAGGCTCAGTTACACTGGAAGTGGTCTTCGGATCCCCGGATAATTTCCGAAGCGAGGAGTTAATCTTCGACATAGTCCCGTTCCGCAGTGGCTATCACGCTCTGCTCGGACGAACCGCGTTCGCAAAATTCAACGCGGTGCCGCATTATGCATACCTTAAGCTTAAGATGCCAGGCCCTCGTGGAGTCATCACGGTCAATGGAAACACGGAACGCTCCCTCCGAACGGAGGAACATACAGCGGCTCTCGCGGCAGAAGTACAGAGCAGCCTTTTAAGGCAATTTTCAAGTCCTGCCGTTAAACGACCGGACACGGCCAAACGCGCCCGGAGCAACATCAACCAAGACCACCTGGCACGTTCCAAGCACGCGTAGCAATGCGGCCTCAACCCCAGCCCTCGCTCAATTGTAAGACAAACTCTTCGCATACATAATTACGCCCTGGAGATACCATGGGCATAGGAGGAGAGGCACAACCACAACAGACCCAGAGTGCGGTTCGACCACACCAGGGGCTCCCAAGTGTGTCGCTCTTTTTTATCTTTTATTTCTCTCTTTTTATACAGAACTCTGTCCGGCGGCGAACCTGCCGAACTCATGATGCAACAGCCAGGGAGGGACAAAGGCCGCGACGAACACTCAGGTGGTCTCCATTACGAGCATTAAATTTGTTAAATACACCATTCCGCGGCCTACCCCTGGAGGGAGACGCCTTTAATTCGTCCAATCCCTTGCTTTCCGCACTATTTGTATCATTCCGTACTCATAACAGATCTTCTCGAATAAAATGCAGCACTTTTTGCCCATAATTGCATTACCTTATATATATATATATGTTCATTTACGACATGTTGCATCCGTACATTTTGGTACGGCCAAATACACCAGGGGCTTATGTTCCCCGCATTATGGTGTGATAAAGTCCGAACACTTTCACAAGTGCCGCACCCCGAACTTATAGCATTATATGAATCGGCTCCGAATCATGTCTTGGGTCAATAGTTGGGTTTGCCCGGCTCCCATGTTTGGCACCTTACGTTCCGTTCTATCGGCTAAGGTAGCACTGGAAGAACCACTACGATTGCGCCCCGGTTGAGCCGGGTTAACGCCTCAGTGGAGAAAGCTAAAACTGACTGTCATGATAAAGCGAGAGACTGGTCGCTGTTCGAGAGGTCCTTTCGGGTCCTTAAAGACCTACGCCGATTCGAGCGAAGTTCCGGATAATGTCCGACGAAGGCGTGGATAGCGCCCCTAATTCGGTCTTCCGAATACTAGGGGCTTCGCCGAAATTTAAAATTATAGAATTCTATGGCTAAGTGAGAGTGTTCAAGCACTATAAGTCCGGTTGCCTTGTTCGTTGTGTTGAGCGCCTCCCTAGATGGACCCAAAAATGGGAACAAGAGTGCTCAAGTTTATCCCGAACACCCCAGCACTCGTGGCATGGGGGCTGAGGCCGACGACTTGCCATCTCTCAGATTTAATAAACGGCCGCACAGAAGGTAATATTTTAAATTAACAAGCGTTGCTTAGCGCATATGAACAAAGTTTTCAGCGCACAGGATAACACATTGCGAATTTACTCAATAATTATATCCCTGGGGCACTCATCTGCAATCTTGCGGGCACCCTTCAGGACAGTCTTATAGTACATTCCGAGCGTATGATATTCCTTGCCCACTGGTGGCGCGTCAGTGATTAGCTTCTCCACATCCAGCTTGCCCCAATGCACCTTTGCGCGGGCAAGGGCCCGACGAGCACCTTCAATACAGGCGGAGCGCTTGATAACCTCCACCCAAGGGCACGCATTCACCAACCGCCGCACGAGGCCGAAGTAGCTCCCAGGCATGGCCTCTCCAGGCCACAACCGGACTATGAGGCCCTTCATGGCCTGCTCGGCCGCCTTGTGGAGCTCGACCAGCTGCTTCAGCTGGTCGCTAGGGGGCACCGGATGGCCGGCCTCAGCATACTGAGACCAGAAGACCTTCTCCGTTGAGCTCCCCTCCTCGGCTCGATAGAATGCGGCGGCATCAGATACACTGCGAGGCAGATCTGCAAATGCCCCTGGAGAGCTCTGAATACGGGTAAGTAACACGTAATTTACATTCACATGCTTGCTTTGCATGAAAAATGCCTTACCCGCCGCTATCTTCCTCACCACCTCAATCTCCTGACGGGACTTATGGGCATCGGCCTTGGCAGTCTTGGCACTTTCGAGAGCCGAGGCAAGCTCGGACTCTCGAGTCTTTGAGTCACGCTCCAAACTCTCATACTTTTCCATGAGAGCCTGGAGCTCTTGCTAAACCACCGCCACCCGCGCCTCCTACTTTTCTCGCTCTGCCGTTTCGCGGCCGCATTGCGTTCGGCCGCAGACACGGCCTCCTTCAGGGTCGCCACCTTGTTCGTGGCCCCTGCAGTACCCATGTTATCCTTGTTATTTTTTGCAACCTAAATCCTTTTCTGTAAGGTACAATTTCAAAGTGGTGTTACTCACCTTCTTTGTCCTGGAGCTGCTTCTTGGCGCGGCCGAGCTCTTGCTCGGACTGCTCGAGCTCCTGCTTCAAAGCACCAACCTCCGCAGTCAGTGCGGCAGAGGTCAGCAGCGCAGCCTGCAACCCATATTGACATAATTTTTAAGCAACCCTGCGTATATCTTTTTTTTTCAGATCCTCAGTCCGGCTTTTTTTTCCGAACACCGAACCGAGCATCAGGGGCTACTGTCTATGCGGTATTACATTGCATATTTTTAACTTCTTACCTCAAAGCCTGATAGAAGGCTACTGCAGGCTTCGGTCAGCCCGCTCTTGGCGAGCTGTACCTTCTGAATCACCGCACTCATAATAGTGCGGTGTTCTTCCTCGATGGAAGCGCTCTGGAGCGCCTCCAACAAATTGTCCGGCGCCTCCGGTTGGATGGAAGCCGCCGGCGTCACGGTCTTGCCCTTCGTGCGAAGGGGCCGCCGGCCGGACTCCGGAACCACTGCGGGTTCTGATATGGAGTCCGGCGCAAAGTCCGGGAGGACGCCTTGTGGCGCCTCCAGAGCCTCCCCCTGATGGGTCCCTTCTTGGGACCCCACCTCGGCGTCCTCGGTGTCGCGAGGGGTAGAGGCGGTCGGGATGGAGTTTACGTCCGACGGAGCCAACGACCCGCTCGATGAAGCGGGGAGATCATCACTGGCCGGACTACAGGCAGCATGCGACATCAGAATGACACTATGTGACACAGAAAAAGAAATTATAAATCATTCAGGAATCCGGATACTTACGATCTCGCCGGAGGCCTGTCCCTTGAAGGCCATTCTTCCTCGCCAACGTTGATGTTGGCCGAGCTCCTGGTGCTGTTCCGGATTGAACACCCACAGATTGAATGCCCGCTCTTGGCATGGGAGAATCCGGCGGACGAGCATGACTTGGACCACGTTAACCAGCCTGAGCTTCTTCACCAGCTTCTGGATACAGGCTTGGAGTCCCGTCAGCTCCTCCGAACTACCCCACAGCAAGCCCTTCTCTTTCCAGGAGGTGAGCTGCGTGGGGATACCAGATCTGAACTCGGGGGCCGCCGCCCACTTAGGGTCGCGCGGCTCGGTGATATAGAACCACCCCGATTGCCACCCCTTGACGGATTCCACAAAGGCCCCTTCGAACCAAAGGACATTGGGCATTTTGCCCAACATGGCGCCTCCGCACTCCGCTTGAGTGCCCTTCACTACCTTCGGCTTGACATTGAAGGTCTTGAGCCACAAGCCAAAGTGGGGCTGGATGCAGAGGAAGGCCTCGCACACGACGATAAACGCCGAGATGTTGAGGATGAAGTTCGGCGCCAGATCATGGAAATCCAGGCCGTAGTAGAACATGAGCCCCCGGACAAAGGAGTGAAGTGGAAAACCCAGTCCGCGGAGTAAGTGGGGAAGAAAAACGACCCTCTCATGGGGCCTGGGGGTGGGGATGAGCTGCCCCTCGTCGGGCAGCCGATGCGCGATGTCGCCGGACAGGTAGCCGGCGCTACGCAGTCTTTCGATGTGCTCCTCCGTAACGGAGGAGGTCATCCACTTGCCTCCCGCTCCGGACATAACTGGGGAAGGTTGAGACGAGATGTGCTGGCTTGGGCGCTGGAGCTCGAGTGCGCGGAGATGGATAAGCAAAGGAGGAAGAAGGCGTGGGTGAAAAGGGTGAATCCTTATCCCTTATATGGGCGGGCGAAGTCTACGCGTCCCCCATCGGCCTGGTAAAACTCGCTTATCCCCCAAGTGTCACCATCAATGGCGCGGTTGGGTTACCCACGTCCGTATTGATGAGAATCCCGGATTAAGGGGGAACACGATCTCTGCTTCGACAAGACGTGCCAAGGAAACCGCTTCGCTAAATGCGCTGAGGTGGTAGAGTAAAAAATGATTCAAGTAATGGCTTGGTAGTGGCGTGAAGTCATGCCGCGAAAGACGTCAGCAGATTGAACTTGTGTATATATTATTCTCTCTACGGTGGAATGTGGAATTTATTTTGCAGAGCCGGACACTATCCTGGTGTTCACAATCTTCTATCATTCGGAGGAGGAACCCGCCTTGCAATGCCAAGCAATATACGCGCCGGACTTATTGTCATTGAAGCCTGGTTCAGGGGCTACTGAGGGAGTCCTGGATTAGGGGGTGTCCGGATAGCCGGACTACCATCATCAGCCGAACTATCACCGGCCGGACTATCATCATCGACCGGACTCCAAGACTATGAAGATACAAGATTGAAGACTTCGTCCCGTGTCCGGATGGGACTTTCCTTGGCGTGGAAGGCAAGCTTGGCGATACGGATATGTAGATCTCCTACCATTGTAACCGACTCTATGTAACCCTAGCCCTCTTCGGTGTCTATATAAACCGGATGGCTCTAGTCCGTAGGACAGAATAACAACAACCATTACAATCATACCATAGGCTAGCTTTTAGGGTTTAGCCTCCTTGATCTCGTGGTAGATCCACTCTTGTAAACATCCACAATATCAATATCAATCAAGCAGGACATAGGGTTTTACCTCCATCAAGAGGGCCCGAACCTGAGTAAAACATCGTGTCCCTTGTCTCCTGTTACCATCCGCCTAGACGCACAGTTCGGGACCCCCTACCCAAGATCCGCGGTTTTGACACGACACCAACCTTCATGTTTTTATAGGACTTTGTTAGCACTTTTAGAAATTAAAGAATCAGTAAACTCCATGTTCGGGATAAAGTCTTGGCACCCTCATATTTGATGCTTATTTATTTTTTTCTTGTATAAGGCTTAAACATAGACTCAAGAACACAAATATGATTTTGCAATCTAATTTTGCCAAAATTTTCAAGCACGTGCAGCCCAATTTTTTTATTTTTTATTTTGAGCCAGCTGCTAGCCTTGTTGATTATTTTTTCTCTATCTTTTTGAATGACGACATGATCTTCGAGGATGTTTGGGTGCATCACCGGGATTTAGTGTATGTTAAGAACACCTGATGCTACCTTCATCTTAAACTATAGCTAGCTTGTAACCAGGATTCCCTCGAAAAAAAGAGAAGCTAGCTAGTAACAGCAGTGCTGATCAGAAGACAAACAAACAACAAATGATCTTGAACTTTAGAGACTAGAGTACAATGCGATCAATGCTGCTACATATGCATTAACATAAAATGATCGAAAAATACACACTAGCTAGTTACACACTGTATGTCCGAATAAACATGACCAGTGCAACCGAGCAACTAGCAGCTACTGTAACCCTAGAAGGCTTGTACGGGAAGCACTCCCGAGTTCCACGAGCGAAAGAAGGGCAGCATTGGAAGCATGCTCGGGTCCGGCGAGGCGTCGAAGCTCGGGCCAGAGAACATGGAGCCTATGTGCTGCACTGTCGGTTTCAGAACCATCGCCGTAGTGTGGTACTCCTTGTGATACTGCTTGTCGCTCGTCCAGCTCTCGGCGGCAGCTTGTGTCGGGCTAGGATTCTTGTGCGTGTCCCAGCGATCAGCGGAGGACGAGCGGCTCGGCGGCAGCCGCTTGTTGCTATCCCACCTCCCGCCGGGGCTCGTGCTGCTTCGCCGGCTTGACGAAGACGAAGACGAGGACGTGAGGCTGCTGCCGGAGATGTGCTTGTTTATGTCCCAACGCTGGCAGGAGGAGGCTGGGACGGGAGTTGAGCTGCTGGAGCACGACGAGGCTGGGGTCGTGGGCTTCTTGTCCTTCTTGTGCGCGTCCCACCTCTCGACGGAGTCCGCGCGGCCGGGCTTGGGGTTGGACGCGAAGGAAGCCGGCAGGATGATAAGGCAGGGCTTGGTGGGCGGGGTCGGGAGAAGACCCGGCAGAAGGGACGCGGCGGCTTTGGCCATTGCTCGCTCAACGGAATACATTGGTGATCTCTCTTGATCCAAGAAACACCAAGCGCTTTGTCTTTGAGAGAGAGGAGGCGCCTTGGCCTTGGCAGGAGAAGGAACAGATGATCTGAATATGATGGTACGATGGATGGAGTTGGATGGGTGCGTGCGTGCTATATATAGATTACAGCTCTTCAGCTAGGGGACGCCGAGTCGGGCTGCAAGAGACATCTCCCGCACTGACCTACGGCTCCATTTCGAATTAGGGCCAGGACCGTGTTCGACCGTTAGTCGTCCACGTACGAGACTACATTTCGGATTAGCAGTGCGCTAGCTAGATAATGAGTCGCTTCGTCGTATCAAGAGTATTTATTTTCTTTCTTCCCTTTATCGCCGTACTTACCTACAAATGGGCAATCTGGCCAGCGGCGGGGTTGAATTGACACGTACGTATCCCACAGTAATTTACATGTTGGGCATGCACATACACTCATATATGTGAGCCGCGTCGATTGTATTGTATTAAAAAAATTCCTTTCTCTGTTGTTCTTTTTGCGGGTCAATCAATACATTCATTGATTTTTTACTTTAGGTTTATCAATAGTACCAGAAGTGTCCGAGTATTGGGCCACGGATAGGCTAACCCGAGTCCCGGAGCCTTCTAAGACTTTGGGCCGGCTCCGACCCACGAGACTCCAGAATGGAGCACAGCCTTCTGATGGCCGGCCGAAGGCCGCCCAGTGCCAGCAGACGGCACCAAGATACGCCGCCTCCTAGCAGTCGGCCTCCGGAGAGGCCGGCCTCTAGCAGGCGGCCACCAGGTGTCCTCAGAATATGTGCCCCTCATCAAGAAGACAAGACAGGGCGAGGCTACGATGTAGCCCCGTACCCCCGGATCCCGGGCTTGGCATGGCTATAGTGTCCCGTACCGGCGGAGATCCCCGCACGACGCGACACTATTGCCATTCCCCCTTTACGCCACTATTGACCGGCGAAGCCCTGTTCCCACGACGGCCTGTTGGTACGGCCCACAGGCGGCGGCCCTACTAGGCAGGGAGAGCCTGAAGGCGCCCGACGCTGGACCAGCCGGAACTACGGGAGGCCGTACCCCAGCAGGCGGCCGGACCCTCCCCCGAGGGCAGTATGACATCAACCAGACGAGGTGCGGTGTTGCTACAGTGATCTCCCACCCACCAGGCGGCGAGACTGTAACCACGCTCCCCTGACCAAGCCCGCATCATTAACACCATGGCTACAGTGATCAGCCACCAACCAGACCCGCCAGCGACGGACGCGGCTTGTCGGCTCCGTACCGGACAGGTCGGAGGACCCACCAGGTGGCGGGCCCCAGCTGCCGGCGGAGAAGCCGGTGACCAAAGACGCTGACAGCCGGGCCTAGCACCCGGCCGAGTTACCATTGTACCCGTGGGGGGTAGGCCTATATAAACCCCCCAGGGCACCCATGCAAAGGGTTCCGAACCTGATAGACCTAGACTCATACCTAGAGGAAGAAGAGAGCTAGCCCTGCCTCCTTCAACCTCTAGCATACAGCTCAAGGAGCACCTTGTATTCACTAGAGCCTTAGTGATCATGCGGAGACTCGCAGAGCAGAATTAGGGGTATTATCTCCAAGGAGAGCCCCCAACCTGGGTAAAGTACGCCGGCGTTCGTGTCTACACCTTATCCCGCTTCCGGGCACCGGCGATGTTCTACTCGCTCCCACCATAATAAGCCATCCCTTGGCATATGTCGCACCCACCCCGACATTTGGCGCCCACTGTGGGGCAGTACTATGCTACCACACTGCTGGTGGTATCGCAGTCCGGGCAGGACCATCTTCGTGTTCAGCGCCACGGCGTCGCACCGTCTCTCCGATAGCAGTCGGGGGCTCGAAGTCGACAATTCCCACGGAATGGCCGCGCGGGACGGCGCGTCCTCGTCGTCGGCCTCGCCCTCTTCGTCAACACCGTCGCGATGCCGGCCGTCCGTCCCCGCGCGCGCATGGGGCCTCGCTTCGGTCGGCCGCATCCATCCACGCGCCGCTCGTGTCTGCCTCGCTCCGTGTTGTGCCTCGCTCCGGCTGAAACGCGCGTTCACCCCTCCACATACCATCTACAAGCTAGCTACTCCCTCCGCTCCCAAATATAAGTCTTTTGAGAGATTCCAACAAATGACTATCGTACGGAGCAAAATGGGTGAACCTACATTATAAAATATATCTACATACATCCGTATGTTGTAATCCATTTGAAATGTCTAAAAAGACTTACATTTAGAAACGAAGAGAGTAGATGCAAGTCAAACCATGGTCAAACCATAGCCATGCACTACACATAATCAGTGAGATGCAAGTCGGACGCTTGCCCATGCACTCCAAAAATCCATCGCAGTGCTGCCTCGCCGTAGCTGCTCCTGTTGCGTCCTCGAGCTGCTTCGCTCACCTCCGCCCCGAGCACCAGCGGTCGCCGTGACGCTTGCCCATGCACTCCAAAAATCCATCGCAGTGCCGCCTCGCCGCTGCAGCTGGCCGAGGCCGCCACCTGCCTTCCGGTCTTGCGCGCTCCGCCAGCTTCCCCAGCGCCGCGTGCGTCGCCCCGCCTCGTCGCGCCCCCGCAGCCGACTTATGGACCCCTCCGCCTTGACCGGCTGCGGTGGCCGACTTCCTCTGTTCCGCGTGCGTTGGGTTGCTGCGCTCCGCCTTGCGCCGCACCCGGCCGAATCCTCACGCTTGCCGGCTCCCGTCGCGCGCCCTTTGGTCTTCTGCGCGGCTGGTTGAGCTCCCGCAGCCGGCTCTCCCCGCACGCGCCGGGTCCCCACCCCTAGCACGTCCTGGCCGGGTCGCCTGCTGGCTCCGTGTCGCTCACACCGCCTCAGCGCCGCACCTGAGCTCCCAAGCGCGCCGGCCGCCTCCCGCCCCCGGCCGCGCCCCGCTCCGCCTGGGCTCCCTGCTGCCGTTCGCGTGCGCCGGCTTGCGCCGGCTTGCCCTTGCAGCCGGCCCGCGCGCCGACCTCCCGTCGCTCCGCTGCTTCGAGTCCGGCTGCCCGAGGGGCTGGCTGGAGCTAGAAAATAAAGAGTGAGGTGGGGACGGCTGCTCGCAAAGGGCCGGCTGGTGGAAAAGTAAGGGCCGATCGTCCAGTAGGCGGAGAAAAGAAAAGAAAAGATGCCGGCTTCAAAAAAAAGTGACGAAGAGCTGTGTCCGACTGGTCAAGGCCGGTTGGGAGAAAAAGAAAAAAAGAAGGAGGCCGACTGGTGGCGTCCGGCTGCTCACATGCAGTCGGACAAAAATAAAAAGAAAGAAAGAAAGAAAAAAAAGAGGGAGAAGCCAGCTGGAAAAATATTGCCGGCTGCCTATCAGCTGGGCGGACAAAGAAGACGAAGTAGTTGCCGGGAGATCCGGCCCGACTGCTCAGCAGTCGGCCCGAATCTCGGGGGCTACACCCAGCGGGTGCGCTGACGAGCGCCCGCGCGGAAGAAGACAAAGTAGTTGCCGGGAGATTCGGCCCGACTGCTCAGCAGTCGGCCCAAATCTCGGGGGCTACACCCAGCGGGTGCGATGACGCGCCCCGGCGAGGAAAGAAGACAAAGTCGTTGCCGGAAGATCCGGCCCGACTGCTCAGCAGTCGGCCCGAATCTCGGGGGCTACACCCAGCGGGTGCGCTGGCACACGCCCGTGAAGATTGCAGCCAAGAGAAGAGTTTTGTCCGGCTGCCAGCAGCTGGCAGAAGAGAAAAAGCAGAAGAGGGCGCTGCCAGACTCCTTGCCGCCTGGCCGGCTGCACCAAGCCGGCTCGGCTGCCTTCCGCTCGCCGCCTGGCCGGTCAAGCCCGACCGGCTGGACCCTCCTCGAGCACCCAGAGGCTCGAGGGCTACACCCAGCGGGTGCGCTGACGCGCTCCGCGAGTGCCGAGTCGCACCGGCTGTCTTCAACGACCGCGACAACTCGAAAATCAATGTGAGCTCCTCACCCGCATATTTTTTGCACCACACAAGCACGATGCTCGGGGGCTATCTCCGCATATTATTACAGTTGCACCACTGTTTGCCCCGGTGCCAGCCAGAGTTGGCCCTGAGGCTGGCCGCTTGGCCTGAGACATTTTTTCCCGCAGACGGCTTAGTAGCATGCACAGTATCAAAGGCCCACCTCTCAGCCACATACCGTAGAGCGGCTATCCGGCTAGCGAGAGCAAAAGCTGGAGGTCACCCCACGCGAAAAATGTCCGAGAAGAGAAACGCTTCGATTAAATCCACTCCCAGAGTCTGAGTACTGTACACTCCATTTCGCGGCCCACTCTCAGCCACAGACAACAGAGCGGCTGTCCGGCGAGCAAGAGCACAAGCCAAAAAGCGGAGGGAACACGAAAAAGATTGAAGGGGCCTCGGACGAAACCGATTCGGCACCCTCCGGATAAAACTTGCAATGCTAAAAGCAATCATTTGAAATATCTGTGTGGACTAACTTTGTCTTTTGCATGATCATCTCCATAAACACCCGCCAAAAAACCTCCGCCCAACTTTGCCAAGTTGCCCGGAGGCTTGGGGCTACTATCGAAGTAATTGGTGACGGGTACCCCGAAGATGGCAAGACAATAATTCAAGATATCGGGGCTAGCAAAGCCCCTCAGTCCTACTGCCCGGCTGCTCCTGCCAGCTCCCCGTCCGACTGCTCTGCCCAGCCGGCTGCCGGCCGCTGACCGCGCCAACCAGCCGACTGCCGACTGCGCCAACCAGCTGACTGCCAACTGCAGCCCGACCCCACACCGACAAGACACCGACGAGACGGCCGTACCCGAGCACTATTCACGTGTCACCTCAGCCATCATGTACAGTGACACTTGTCCCTGGGCATTATTTATGAAGTGACCCAGGGGACAAGTGTGACACCCCACCATGCCACTACCTAGCTTACATCCTAAGCTACCCTCACTATATAAGCTAGCCATCCATCCATCCACTCCCCCATTCTCACATACACTCACGCATGAGCATACACATGCTCACGGCCATGAGCATGGCCGGCCACTAGCATGCCACATATGAGGCATATACGAGGCCAGATGCCTATGGCACTGACCTCAGATACAGCTCCAGGAGCACTCTGTACTAGATATATCAGATACACTCAGTCATGCAGCAGTAGGAGTATTATCTCTCCGGAGAGCTCCAAAGCTGGGTAAACTAGCGCGTGCTACTCGCATATCCGTCCCTGGATATTCCAGCAGCAGTCTTGCCCACCATGATAAGCCATCCCTTGGCATATGTCGCACCCAACCCCCGACAAGAAGAGCCAGCCTCACGCGACCTAAGCGACCCTAGCACTAGGGATCCTTGCCTTTTGCCGGCGCCGCCGCAGATCTTCATCGCCTTCCGAGGCTTTAGGCCATGGAGGCGCGGTGTACCTTGGCCTTATTTGCCAGTGGGAGGGCCTCTGCTACATTTTCAGATGTCCTTTTGTATTTGTTTTGGGTTTGTGTCCTATTTCTAAGGCGATACGTTGGCGACATTATGGAGATGGAATAAGGTTCTTTCTATCTAGCCCACGTTCCGATGATGTGTTCAAATTTGTCGGAGGGCGTATGGTGATGTTTCTTTGGGGAATCTCGCCAAATTCTTTCGGTGTTTGCCTTCGGTGGCTCTATTTGGATCCGGTCTCTGTTTGTCCATGTTCGTGTGTCTACATGTTGGATACTTCCGATTTACGCTTCTCTTCATTAGCGACGGTTGCTGATCTGGTGCGATGGTCCTATGAGCCTCACTCGGCTCAGTCGGCTCCCTTTATGTGCGAACGCATTTCCAATCCATCCCTTTATGTGATAGCCTCACTCGGCTCCCACCACCCTCACTATCTTCACCGACAACGTGCTTGGGCTCGAGCTTCTTTCTTTGTTTTTCCCTTGAATTATTCCTTTATGTGCTCTTCATTTTACTTGGGAAAACGTTTAGCCTCGGTGCGCCGGCCGAACGCTCGGCCGGTGCTGTGCCCCTCGCTCGCTCGTTCTTTCCACGTACGCTAGGTGGGCCTGAAACGAAACATTTTCTTTTTTTCTTTTTTGGTTCTTCTTCCTCTCGCATGCGCCTCCTCTGTCCTCTCGTGAGCGCCTCCTCTGTCCTCTCGCGAGCGCCTCCTTTGTCCCGTCTGCGAGCATGTCCTTTCTTCTCTCACGAGTGCCTCCCCCTCC
>NC_041389.1:704104817-704123157 GCF_002162155.2 Triticum dicoccoides | reverse complement strand
TCGTTCATTGCTGTATGCAAGCCTCGTGGATCTCAGCGACGGTCTCCGCCCAACTGGACGGCGAGGCTGCGGGAACCGTCCATCAGGGGCGCTGCAGCCATTGCTGCAAGCCTGCAACCACGGGCACACACTGGACGGCGAGGACGAGGCGGTGCTGCTCCTAGCAAAAACAAGTGTCGCAGTTTTGCTACATGCTTCAACCGGCATAACCTAAATCCCCACGAAATGCCAAACCTCTACCCACCTCCCCCACCTCCTTTGTCCAAATATCACACAATCAAACATAATTAAAAACCAAATATTTTATTCCCTAGAAAACAAATCTTTTCTCTCGCACACCTTTCTCCCCATATTCCTCTGTCTCACTACGCCGCTGCCACCGCCACTCAAGGATCTCTCCCCTGATCTCTCTTTCTCTCAACGCTGCCACGACCAACCCCGATTCAACGCAGCTTCGGTGGTCCCTTGCTCTGCCGCTCACCGGCCCATATCCCCTTACGGTTCCCCTCTAGTGCTCCTCCTCCGTGATGTTCTGTGCACCCCTGCACACGCTCTGGCAGAAACCCTATTCGTCACGGGTCATCAGCCAGCCTCTTTCTGTTTTGTCGGCCCAGTACCTTCGCGTTTCTGCACGAGCGGCTACCGGCTCGGGGCTCGATGCTGCTGCTCTGCCCTAGCTACTTCGACTCTGACGCCGATGTTCCGGTAAGGCACTCCACCCTCTAACCATCGCTGGTGCTTTGTGTGGCATGGCCATCATCCAAGGATGTTTCTCTACCGGCCATCGGGAGATGATCGATGCCACCTTGATCACTCGCCTGATGCACTACTGTTGGCGCTGACTTGGACCGGCATCAATGTTGCTCCATGGCTGAGTTCTCAATTACAATCATGTGCGCACTGAAATACTAGGTCGTAAGGGCATCTCCAGCCGCGCCCCCAACAGGCCCTCCCCAGGCGATTTTGCCGCGCTGGCGCCAAAAAAAGCCCCAGTCGCGTCTCGAGAAGCCCGTTTTTCGCCGGCTCGGGTCAAAACTGGTGCCGGCGGACCCAGGCCGAACCCGGCGCCCTGGGGGGGCGCTTGGGGAGCCAGCACAAGCGAAAAAGGCGCGTGGGCCCGTCCTGGAGGCGACCCGAGGGCCTTTTCCCGCCGTTTCTTGACGCTTTTCCCTCGCATCTCTCCTGCTCGCTCGCCTTCCTCCCGCCATTCTCTCCCTTTCTCCCGCCAAACCACCTCCCGCTCGCCGCGAAGAAGCACGCCATGCCGCCGAAGAAGTACGCCATGCCGCGCGCGGCGGCAACCGCGACTGGCGCCGTGGCCCAGCCGAAGCTGAGGAAGCTGAGGGCGCCGCCATCGAAGCCACCGGGCCTGTCGAACGCCGAGTGGAGGGTGGAAGTTCAGCGGCGCGAAGCAGTCACCGCCGACAGGCGGAACAGGGCCATAGCCAAGAAGGCCCGCGACGACGCCCACGCCGACGACGCCCACGACCACACGGACGCCAAGTCCGAACGACGCCTCTACATTGCCACCCAGCAGTGCCGAAGCCGCGTCGACGCAGCCCATCACCGAAGCAGCTCCAACACCGATGAGCCCACGCACGCCGACTCCGCCAACGCCTGGAGCCGACCCCGCTGAGTGAATCGTTGCGCACGCGAACTTGCGGCGGCGGCGCTCTATTTTTTGTAACGCCAGACTACGTCCGATCGCCGGATTTGCGGCGTCTTTCGAGAGCGGGAACGATCAAGTTTAAATTTTCTGCATCATGGGGCCGGCGCGTGGGGGCGTGACTGGGAGCTAGGTCGCCCCCAGGGGCCGAACTAGCGCCGGCACGCCCCCAGGCCGCTCTATTTAGGCGCCCTGGGGGGCGAACGGCTAGAGATGCCCTAAGTACCAAGGAATTAGTGTTAGTTAACTAATTTATGACTATTTTCTGTTTCTGATAACATATTGATGACACGGCAAACACATTTTGATGTGTATTTTGTAACTTATTCATTGTGCTTGGCACATAAACTGTTATTTGTTATATTTATGCCACAAAACTTTGCATCTTAATGCTAACATTACTTGCAAATTTGTTAGCTTTTATCAAGGACTCACTGGCAGTATACAAAAAGTGTTTTTATACCTTTTTTGCACTATTACCTTATTCAGTTATTTGAATTTCTTAGCATACAGAAATGCCTCAATCTCTTATCTCCAGTTTGTAGTTGAGACTTCATTTGTGCCGAGTATGTTGTAGCAGCTAGACATCATCATAACTCAATTGTGTTGCAGGTGCCTGTTTTTACAAAATTTAGTTCCTTGCTGTAGCACTTCCTTACACCAGTTGGGCATGCTAAAATCAAATTTAAAATGTTCTACCTTATGTGGTTTGTTATTTAGTTGGCTGGGACAAAGTTCTAAAAAACATCCTCCTATATCCAAATTTTTAAAATTTTTGAGCAAATGAATATTTAGTCTATGCATGTAATTCCTGTTCTTGACATCTATATTTCTCCTCAAAATTGTGCCATCCACAGTATACATATGTAAGCTGGGATTCATTATATCTATTTAATAACCATGTACACATCTTGACATTAAGTGTAGATAGCAGAGGAGGACTCACATTGTGAGTTCTTAATATTACTCCCTGGTAGTGCCCTAGTATGCCCTTGCGTATATTTCCAAAGATTTAAATATCGACTTGCATTCCTCATGAATAAATCGTGATCGTTTTATCTTCTACTGTGCCTGCTTACTGTCATGTCATTGATGTGCCTTTTGTGGTCAAAAGATCACACATATCTTGATCTGAGGTATATGGGATTCTGCTTGAGAGTGCTAGCCTACCTGAACCATATTTTTGGTTTCTAAGTTTAATACTTCTCATATATCAGGTGTGAAAGGAACTAGGGACTGTAGTGAAGGAAATATGCCCTAGAGGCAATAATAAAGTTATTATTTATTTCCTCATATCATGATAAATGTTTATTATTCATGCTAGAATTGTATTAACCGGAAACATGATACATGTATGAATACATAGACAAACTTAATGTCACTAGTATGCCTCTACTTGACTAGCTCATTAATCAAAGATGGTTATGTTTCCTAACCATAGACATGAGTTGTCATTTGATTAACGGGATCACATCATTAGGAGAATGATGTGATTGACTTGACCCATTCCGTTAGCTTAGCACTTGATCGTTTAGTATGTTGCTATTGCTTTCTTCATAACTTATACAAGTTCCTATAACTATGAGATTATGCAACTCCCGTTTACCAGAGGAACACTTTGTGTGCTACCAAACGTCACAACGTAACTGGGTGATTATAAAGGAGCTCTACAGGTGTCTCCAAAGGTACATGTTGGGTTGCCGTATTTCGAGATCAGGTTTTGTCACTCCGATTGTCGGAGAGGTATCTCTGGGCCCTCTCGGTAATGCACATCACTATAAGTCTTGCAAGCAATATAGCTAATGAGTTAGTTACGGAATGATGCATTACATAATGAGTAAAGAGACTTGCCGATAATGAGATTGAACTAGGTATTGAGATACCGACGATCGAATCTCGGGCAAGTAACATACCGATGACAAAGGGAACAACGTATGTTGTTATGCGGTTTGACCGACAAAGATCTTCGTAGAATATGTAGGAGCCAATACGAGCATCCAGGTTCCTCTATTGGTTATTGACCGGAAACAGTTCTAGGTCATGTCTACATAGTTCTCGAACCCATAGGGTCCACACGCTTAAGGTTTCGTTGACAGTTTTATTATGAGTTTATGAGTTTTGATGTACCGAAGTTTGTTCGGAGTCCCGGATATGATCACGGACATGACGAGGAGTCTCAAAATGGTCGAGACATAATGATCGATATCTTGGACGACTATATTTGGACACCGGAAATGTTCCGGGTGAGATTGGGACAATACCGCATCTCCGGGAGGTTATCAGAACACCCCGGGAGGTATATGGGCCTTATTGGGCCTTAGTGGAAAGGAGGGAGAAGAAGCAAAGGAGGGGGCGCCCCCCAAGCCCAATCCGAATTGGGAGGGGGGCCGGCCCCCTTTCCTTCTTCCCTCCCCCCTCTTCCTTCCCTCTCCTACTCCTAATAGGAAAGGGGGGAGTCCTACTCCGGGTAGGGATTGGACTCCCCCCCTAGGGTGCGCCACCCCCTTGGCCGGCCCCCTCTCCTCCACTCCTTTATATACGGGGGAGGGGGGCACCCCACAGACACAACAAATTGATCTCTTGATCTCTTAGCCGTGTGCGGTGCCCACCTCCACCATAGTCCACCTCGATAATATTGTAGCGGTGCTTAGGCGAAGCCCTGCGACGGTAGAACATCAAGATCGTCACCACGCCGTCGTGATGACGGAACTCTTCCCCGACATTCTGCTGGATCGGAGTACGGGGATCATCATCGAGCTGAACGTGTGCTAAAACTCGGAGGTGCCGTAGTTTCGGTGCTTGATCGGTCGGGCCGTGAAGACATACGACTACATCAACCACGTTGTTCTAACGACTCCGCTTTCGGTCTACGAGGGTACGTGGACAACACTCTCCCCTCTCGTTGCTATGCATCACCATGATCTTGCGTGTGCGTAGGATTTTTTTTGAAATTACTATGTTCCCCAACAGTGGCATCCGAGCCTAGGTTTTATGCGTTGATGTTATATGCACGAGTAGAACACAAGTGAGTTGTGGGCGATACAAGTCATACTGCTTACCAGCATGTCATACTTTGGTTCGGCGGTATTGTTGGATGAAGCGGCCCGGACCGAGATTACGCGTACGCTTACGCGAGACTGGTTTTAGCGCCGTGCTTTGCACACAGGTGACTAGCGGGTGTCAGTTTCTCCAACTTTAGTTGAACCGAGTGTGGCTACGCCCGGTCCTTGAGAAGGTTAAAACAACACTAACTTGACGAACTATCGTTGTGGTTTTGATGCGTAGGAAAGAACGGTTCTTGCTCAGCCCGTAGCAGCCACGTAAAACTTGCAACAACAAAGTAGAGGACGTCTAACTTGTTTTTGCAGGGCATGTTGTGATGTGATATGGTCAAGACGTGATGCTATATTTTATTGTATGAGATGATCTTGTTTTGTAACCGAAGTTATCGGCAATTGGCAGGAGCCATATGGTTGTCGCTTTATTGTATGAAATGCAAACGCCCTATAATTGCTTTACTTTATCATTAAGCGGTAGCGAGAGTCGTAGAAGCAATAGATGGCGTAACGACAACGATGCTACAATGGAGATCAAGGTGTCGCGCCGGTGACGATGGTGATCACGACGATGCTTCGGAGATGGAGATCACAAGCACAAGATGGTGATGGCCATATCATATCACTTATATTGATTGCATGTGATGTTTATCCTTTATGCACCTTATCTTGCTTTGATTGACGGTAGCATTTTAAGATGATCTCTCACTAATTATCAAGAAGTGTTCTCCCTGAGTATGCATCGTTGCGCAAGTTCTTCGTGCTGAGACACCACGTGATGATCGGGTGTGATAGGCTCTACGTTCAAATACAACGGGTGCAAAACAGTTGCACACGCGGAATACTCAGGTTAAACTTGACGAGCCTAGCATATACATATATGGCCTCGGAACACGGAGACCGAAAGGTCAAACATGAATCATATAGTAGATATGATCAACATAGTGATGTTCACTATTGAAACTACTCCATCTCACGTGATGATCGAACATGGTTTAGTTGATTTGGATCACGTGATCACTTAGATGACTAGAGAGATGTCTGTCTAAGTGGGAGTTCTTTAGTAATATGATTAATTGAACTTAAATTTATCATGAACTTAGTACCTGATAGTATTTTGCATGTCTATGTTGATTGTAGATAGATGGCTTGTGTTGTTGTTCCATTGAATTTTATTGCGTTCCTTGAGAAAGCAAAGTTGAAAGATGATGGTAGCAATTACACGGACTGGGTCCGTAACTTGAGGATTATCTTCATTACTGCATAGAAGAATTACGTCCTGGAAGCACCGCTGGGTGCCAGGCCTGCTGCAGATGCAACTGACGACGTTAAGAACGTCTGGCAGAGCAAAGCTGATGACTACTCGATAGTTCAGTGTGCCATGCTTTACGGCTTAGAATCAGGACTTCAACGACATTTTGAACGTCATGGAGCATATGAGATGTTCCAGGAGTTGAAGTTAATATTTCAAGCAAATGCCCAGATTGAGAGATATGAAGTCTCCAATAAGTTCTATAGCTGCAAGATGGAGGAGAATAGTTCTGTCAATGAACACATAGTCAAAATGTCTAGGTATAATAATCACTTGATTCAACTGGGAGTTAATCTTCCTGATGATAGTGTCATTGACAGAATTCTTCAATCACTGCCACCAAGCTACAAGAGCTTCGTTATGAACTATAATATGCAAGGGATGGACAAGACTATTCCCGAGCTCTTCACAATGCTAAAGGCTGCGGAGGTAGAAATCAAGAAGGAGAATCAAGTGTTGATGGTCAATAAGACCACTAGTTTCAAGAAAAAAGGTAAAGGGAAGAAGAAGGGTAACTTCAGGAAGAACAGCAAACAAGTTGCTGCTCAAGAGAAGAAACCCAAGTCTGGACCTAAGCCTGAGACTGACTGCTTCTACTTCAAGCAGACTGGTCACTGGAAGCGGAACTGCCCCAAGTATTTGGCGATAAAAAGGATGGCAAGGTGAACAAAGGTATAAACGATATACATGTTATTGATGTGTACCTTACTAATGCTCGCAGTAGCACCTGGGTATTTGATACTGGTTCTGTTGCTAATATTTGCAACTCGAAACAGGGACTACGGATTAAGCGAAGATTGGCTAAGGACGAGGTGACGATGCGCGTGGGAAATGGTTCTAAAGTCGATGTGATCGCAGTCGGCACGCTACCTCTACATCTACCTTCGGGATTAGTTTTAGACCTGAATAATTGTTATTTGGTGCCAGTGTTGAGCATGAACATTATATCTGGATCTTGTTTGATGCGAGACGGTTATTCATTTAAATCAGAGAATAATGGTTGTTCTATTTATGTGAGTAATATCTTTTATGGTCATGCACCCTTGAAGAGTGGTCTATTTTTATTAAATCTCGATAGTAGTGATACACATATTCATAATGTTGAAGCCAAAAGATGCAGAGTTGATAATGATAGTGCAACTTATTTGTGGCACTGCCGTTTGGGTCATATTGGTGTAAAGCGCATGAAGAAACTACATACTGATGGACTTCTGGAATCACTTGATTATGAATCACTTGGTACTTGCGAACCGTGCCTCATGGGCAAGATGACTAAAACGCCGTTCTCCGGAACTATGGAGCGAGCAACTGATTTATTGGAAATCATACATACCGATGTGTGTGGCCCAATGAATATTGAGGCTCGCGGCGTGTATCGTTATTTTCTCACCTTCACAGATGATTTGAGCAGATATGGGTATATCTACTTGATGAAACACAAGTCTGAAACATTTGAAAAGTTCAAAGAATTTCAGAGTAAAGTAGAAAATCATCGTAACAAGAAAATAAAGTTTCTACGATCTGATCGTGGAGGAGAATATTTGAGTTACGAGTTTGGTTTACATTTGAAGCAATGCGGAATAGTTTCGCAACTCACGCCACCCGAAACACCACAACGAAATGGTGTGTCCGAACGTTGTAATTGTACTTTACTAGATATGGTGCGATCTATGATGTCTCTTACTGATTTACCGCTATCGTTTTGGGGTTATGCTTTAGAGACGGCTGCATTCACGTTAAATAGGGCACCATCAAAATCCGTTGAGACGACGCCTTATGAACTGTGGTTTGGCAAGAAACCAAAGTTGTCGTTTCTTAATGTTTGGGGTTGTGATGCTTATGTGAAGAAACTTCAACCAGATATACTTGAACCCAAATTGGAGAAATGTGTCTTCATAAGATACCCAAAAGAGACTATTGGGTACACCTTCTATCACAGATCTGAGGGCAAGATTTTTGTTGCTAAATTCGGATCCTTTCTAGAGAAGGAGTTTCTATCGAAAGAATTGAGTGGGAGGAAAGTAGAACTTGATGAGGTAACTGTACCTACTCCCTTATTGGAAAGTAGTTCATCACAAGAAAGCGTTCCTGTGACAACTACACCAATCAGTGAGGAAGCTAATGATATTGATCATGAAACTTCAGATCAAGTTACTATCGAACCTCGTAGGTCAACCAGAGTAAGATCCGCACCAGAGTGGTACGGTAATCCTATTTTGGAAGTCATGTTACTTGACCATGACGAACCTACGAACTATGAGGAAGCGATGATGAGCCCAGATTCCGCAAAATGGCTTGAGGCCATGAAATCTGAGATGGGATCCATGTATGAGAACAAAGTTTGGACTTTGGTTGACTTGCCCGATGATCGGCAAGCCATCGAGAATAAATGGATCTTCAAGAAGAAGACTGACGCTGGTGGTAATGTAACTGTCTACGAAGCTCGACTTGTTGCGAAAGGTTTTCGACAAGTTCAAGGGGTTGACTACGATGAGACTTTCTCACCCGTAGCGATGCTTAAGTCTGTCCGAATCATGTTAGCGAGTGCCGCATTTTATGATTATGAAATATGGCAAATGGATGTCAAAACTGTGTTCCTGAATGGATTTCTGGAAGAAGAATTGTATATGATGCAACCAGAAGGTTTTGTCAATCCAAAAGGTGCTAACAAAGTGTGCAAGCTCCAGCAATCCATTTATGGATTGGTGCAAGCCTCTCGGAGTTGGAATAATCGCTTTGATAGTGTGCTCAAAGCATATGGTTTTATATAGACTTTTGGAGAAGCCTGTATTTACAAGAAAGTGAGTGGGAGCTCTGTAGCATTTCTGATATTATATGTAGACGACATATTGTTAATTGGAAATGATATAGAATTTCTGGATAGCATAAAGGGATACTTGAATAAAAGTTTTTCAATGAAAGACCTCGGTGAAGCTACTTACATATTGGGCATCAAGATCTATAGAGATAGATCAAGACGCTTAATTGGACTTTCACAAAGCACATACCTTGATAAAGTTTTGAAAAGGTTCAATATGGATCAGTCAAAGAAAGGGTTCTTGCCTGTATTACAAGGTGTGAAGTTGAGTCAGACTCAATGCCCGACCACAGCAGAAGATAGAGAGAAAATGAAAAATATTCCCTATGCTTCAGCCATAGGCTCTATCATATATGCAATGCTGTGTACCAGACCTGACGTATGCTTAGCAATAAGTTTGGCAGGGAGGTACCAAAGTAATCCAGGAGTGGATCACTGTACAGCGGTCAAAAACATCCTGAAATACCTGAAAAGGACTAAGGATATGTTTCTCGTTTATGGAGGTGAAAAAGAGCTAGTCGTAAATGGTTACGTCGATGCAACCTTTGACACTGATCCGGACGATTCTAAATCGCAAACCGGATACGTGTTCATATTGAACGGGGGAGCTGTGAGTTGGTGCAGTTCCAAACAAAGCATCGTGGCGGGACCTACATGCAAAGCGGAGTACATAGCTGCTTCGGAAGCAGCAAATGAAGGAGTCTAGATGAAGGAGTTCATTTCCGATCTAGGTGTCATACCTAGTGCATCGGGACCAATGAAGATCTTCTGTGACAATACTGGTGCAATTGCCTTGGCAAAGGAATCCAGATTTCACAAGAGGACCAAGCACATCAAAAGATGCTTCAATTCCATCCGGGACCAAGTCCAGGTGGGAGACATAGAGATTTGCAAGATACATATGGATTTGAATGTTGCAGAATCCTTATTGTGTAATCTAGACTCTTCCACGAGCAAAACATGATCAGCACCAAGACTCCATGGGTGTTAGAATCATTATTGTGTAATCTAGATTATTGACTCTAGTGCAAGTGGGAGACTGAAGGAAATAAGCCCTAGAGGCAATAATAAAGTTATTATTTATTTCCTCATATCATGATAAATGTTTATTATTCATGCTAGAATTGTATTAACCGGAAACATGATACATGTGTGAATACATAGAGAAACTTAATGTCACTAGTATGCCTCTACTTGACTAGCTCATTAATCAAAGATGGTTATGTTTCCTAACCATACATGAGTTGTCATTTGATTAATGGGATCACATCATTAGGAGAATGATATGATTGACTTGAGCCATTCCGTTATCTTAGCACTTGATCGTTTAGTATGTTGCTATTGCTTTCTTCATAACTTATACAAGTTCCTATAACTATGAGATTATGCAACTCCCGTTTACAGGAGGAACACTTTGTGTGCTACCAAACGTCACAACGTAACTGGGTGATTATAAAGGAGTTCTATAGGTGTCTCCAAAGGTACATGTTGGGTTGGCGTATTTCGAGATTAGGTTTTGTCACTCCGATTATCGGAGAGGTATCTGTGGGCCCTCTCGGTAATGCACATCACTATAAGCCTTGCAAGCAATGTAGCTAATGAGTTAGTTACGGAATGATACATTACTTAACGAGTAAAGAGACTTGCCGGTAACAAGATTGAACTAGGTATTGAGATACCGACGATCGAATCTCGAGCAAGTAACATACCGATGACAAAGGGAACAATGTATGTTGTTATGCAGTTTGACCGACAAAGATCTTCGTAGAATATGTAGGAGCCAATACGAGCATCCAGGTTCCTCTATTGGTTATTGACTGGAAACAGTTCTAGGTCATGTCTACATAGTTCTCGAACTCGTAGGGTCCGCACGCTTAAGGTTTCGTTGACAGTTTTATTATGAGTTTATGAGTTTTGATGTACCGAAGGTTGTTCGGAGTCCCGGATATGATCACAGACATGACGAGGAGTCTCGAAATGGTCAATACATAAAGATCGATATATTGGATGACTATATTTGGACATCGGAAAGGTTCTGGGTGAGATTGGGACAATACCGGATCTCCGGGAGGTTATCGGAACCCCTCGGGAGGTATATGGGCCTTATTGGGCCATAGTGGAAAGGAGGGAGAAGAAGCAAAGGAGGGGGCGCCCCCCCCCAAGCCCAATCCGAATTGGGAGGGGGGCTTGCCCCCCCTTTCCTTCTTCCCTCCCCCTCTTCCTTCCCTCTCCTACTCCTAATAGGAAAGGGGGGAGTACTACTCCCGGTTGGGAATGGACTCCCCCCTAGGGCGCGCCACCCCCTTGGCCAGCCTCCTCTCCTCCACTCCTTTATATACGGGGGAGAGGGGCACCCCACAGACACAACAATTGATCTCTTGATCTCTTAGCCGTGTGCGGTGCCCCCCTCCACCATAGTCCACCTCGATAATATTGTAGCGGTGCTTAGGCGAAGCCCTGCGACGGTAGAACATCAAGATCATCACCACGCCGTTGTGATGACGGAACTCTTCCCCGACATTCTGCTGGATCGGAGTACGGGGATCGTCATCGAGCTGAACATGTGCTAAAACTCGGAGGTGCCGTAGTTTCGGTGCTTGATCGGTCGGGCCGTGAAGACATACGACTACATCAACCACGTTTTCTAACGACTCCGCTTTCGGTCTACGAGGGTACGTGCACAACACTCTTGCCCCTTGTTGCTATGCATCACCATGATCATGCGTGTGCGTAGGATTTTTTTTGAAATTACTACGTCCCCCAACATCACTAGTAGAAAAGGGGGCAAAGGTCTAGGCCGGGTCAGCCCATTAGTCCCGGTTCAGTCCAGAACCGGGACCCATGGTGGCATTGGACCCGGTTCGTGAGCCCCGGGGGCCGGCCAGGCCACGTGGGCCATTGGTCCCGGTTCGTCTGGACCTTTTGGTCCCGGTTGGTGGGACGAACCGGGACCGATGGGCCTTGCTCCTGGCCCACCACCATTCGTCCCAGTTGGTGGCTCTAACCGGGACCAAAGTCTGCCCTTTAGTCCCGGTTCATGCCACCAACCGGGACCAATGAGGTGCCTATATATACCCCCTCGCGTAAGAGCAGAGCACACTGCTCTGTTTTTTTCTGGCCGCCGAGGGGGAGAGGGCTTGGTGGTGCTCTAGCTCACCTCCTATGCACACAAGGTGTTCGATGGAATGCCCGAGCCACACTACTTAAGCTTTCTCCTCTCCAAGATCGACCTCCAAGCTCCATTTTCCTCAATCTTTGTCTAGGTTTAGCGGTCCGTCATGCCCCATCCCCGTCTTCACCGCCGTCGATCACCCGCGCCGATCTCATCGCCTGCACCACCGTGGTGAGCCTCTTGTTCTTATCTTCTTTCTGAAAGGAAAAATATTCTTACTTGTATGTTTAGATAGATACTTGTATTATTTTCTTACTTTTATTATTGCATCTTATATAGTGCGATGGTTTTGGTATCCGCCCCCGTCGGCCCTCGTCCTGTCTATGATTCGGATGTGGTATATATTATCTTTTCATAACTATTGGTTCATTTATTGTCTATGAAAATTATGCCGACCAACGTGACATAGATTTTATTTATCTAGAAGGTTGTTGAACCGGAAATTCCAACCGACCCTATTGTCCTGAGGTTAAATTTAGTTGAAGAAGAAAACAATTTCTTGAAGGAAAAAATAAGAAAAATTGAGGAGGAGAAGATGATATTGGAGTTGCATGGTTCGGATGTCGTTGATGATCACAAGATCAAGATGGATGCAATGCGCTTGCAGATTAGAAAGATTAGAAAATAGGCCATTCATACCGAGGCTTGGTATCATTATGCCATTGGATCAGTTGTTACCTTGGTTGTGATTATGATCACATTGTTTTCGCATTGAAATGTTTTACATAGTTTCAATGTATGGTTTAATTAATTTAGATGCTCTGCAGAGCTTTATGTTGTTCTGTAATGATTTTCGCTTGAAGATGAGAACTATGTACGTACTTTGGTTTTAATGTGATGATGAACTTCTATTAATTTGGTCACTTAATTATCTATTCATGATGTTATGTAATGATTTTTGACACACTTAATTATATATAATGCACGCAGATGAACCGGCAATGGATGTACGGTAACAGACACACCTCCGAGTACATTAAGGGTGTGCATGATTTTCTCGAAGTGGCTGAGGCAAACAAGCAGAATGGTTTTATGTGTTGTCCATGCCCTATATGTGGGAATACGAAGTCTTACTCTAACCGGAAAATCCTTCACACCTACCTGCTTTACAAGGGTTTCATGCCACACTATAATGTTTGGACGAGGCACGGAGAAATAGGGGTTATGATGGAAGACGGCGAAGAAGAAGAGTACGATGACAACTATGTGCCCCCTGAATACGGTGATGCTACTGAACATCAAGAGGAACCAGACGATGTGCACGATGATGCTGCAACGGGCGAAGCTGCTGAAGATCAAGAGGAACCAGACGATGTGCCCGATGATGATGATCTCCGCCGGGTCATTATCGATGCAAGGACGCAATGCGAAAGTCAAAAGGAGAAGCTGAAGTTTGATCGCATGTTAGAGGATCACAAAAAAGGGTTGTACCCCAATTGCGAAGATGGCAACACAAAGCTCGGTACCGAACTAGAATTGGTGCAGTGGAAGGCAGAGAATGCTGTTCCAGACAAAGGATTTAAGAAGCTACTGAAAATATTGAAGAAGAAGCTTCCAAAGGATAACGAATTGTCCGACAGTACATACGCAACAAAGAAGGTCGTATGCCCTCTAGGATTGGAGGTGCAGAAGATACATGCATGCCCTAATGACTGCATCCTCTACCGCGGTGCGTACAAGGATCTGAACGCATGCCCGGTATGCGGTGCATTACGGTATAAGATTAGACGAGATGACCCTGGTATGTTGATGGTGAGCCCCCCAGGAAGAGGGTTCCTGCGAAGGTGATGTGGTATGCTCCTATAATACCACGGTTGAAATATCTGTTCAGAAACGGAGAGCATGCCAAGTTGATGCGATGGCACAGTGAGGACCGTAAGAAAGACGGGAAGTTGAGAGCACCCGCTAACGGGTCGCGGTGGAGAAAAATCGAGAGAAAGTACTGGGATGAGTTTGCAATTGACACAAGGAACATATGGTTTGGCTTAAGCGCGGATGACATTAATCCTTTCGGGGAGCAGAGCAGCAATCACAGCACCTGGCCCGTGACTCTATGTATGTATAACCTTCCTCCTTGGATGTGCATGAAGCAGAAGTTCATTATGATGCCAGTTCTCATCCAAGGCCCTAAGCAACCCGACAACGACATTGATGTGTACCTAAGGCCATTAGTTGAAGAATTTTTACAGCTGTGGAATGGAAACGGTGTACATACGTGGGATGAGCACAAACATGAGGAATTTGACCTAAAGGCGTTGCTATTCATGACCATCAACTATTGGCCCGCTCTCAGTAACCTTTCAGGACAGACAAACAAGGGATACCACGCATGCACGCACTGTTTACTTGACACCGAAAGTATATACCTGGGAAGCTGCGGGAGGAATGTGTACCTGGGCCATCGTTGATTTCTTCCGACCAACCATCAATGTCGAAAGAAAGGCAAGCATTTCAAAGGCGAGGCAGATAACCGGAAGAATCCCGCCATGCGTAACGGTGATCACGTACTTGCTATGGTCAATGATTTACACGTAATCTTTGGAAAGGGTCCCGACGGACTAGCTGTTTTGAGTGACGCTGGGGGACACGCACCCATGCGGAAGAAGAAATCTATATTTTTGGGACCTAACCTACTGGAAAGACCTAGAGGTCCGCTCTTCGATCGACGTGATGCACGTGACAAAGAACCTTTGCGTGAACCTCCTAGGCTTCTTGGGCGTGTATGGGAAGACAAAAGATACACCTGAGGCACGGGAGGACCTGCAACTTTTGCACGAAAAAGACGGCATGCCTCCAAAGCAGTATGAAGGTCCTGCCAGCTACGCTCTTACCAAAGAAGAGAAGGAAATATTCTTTGAATGCCTTCTTAGTATGAAGGTCCCGACTGGCTTCCGTTGAATATAAAGGGAATAATAAATATGGCAGAGAAAAAGTTTCAGAACCTAAAATCTCATGACTGCCACGTGATTATGAATTCCGGTCGCATTGAGGGGGCTTCTACCGAAAAATGTCCGATTAGCCATTGTGAAGCTATGTGCATTCCTCAATGCAATCTCTCACAAGGTGATCGATCCAGAAATCGTACCAAGGATAAGGAGTGATGTGGCACAATGTCTTGTCAGTTTTGAGCTGGTGTTCCCACCATCCTTCTTCAATATCATGACGCACGTCCTAGTTCATCTAGTCGACGAGATTTTCATTCTGGGGCCCGTATTTCTACACAATATGTTCCCCTTTGAGAGGTTCATGGGAGTCCTAAAGAAATATGTCCGTAACCGCGCTAGGCCAGAAGGAAGCATCTCCATGGGCCATCAAACAGAGGATGCCATCGGGTTTTGTGTTGACTTCATTCCTGGCCTTAAGAAGGTAGGTCTCCCTAAATCGCGGTATGAGGGAAGACTGACTGGAAAAGGCACGCTTGGAAGGGACTCAATAATATGCAGGGACGGATATTCTTGGTCTCAAGCACACTGCACAGTTCTACAGAACTCTACCTTGGTGACCCCTTATGTCGATGAACACAAGAACAGTCTGCGCTCCAAACACCCGGAGCAGTGCGACAACTGGATTACATTTGAACACATCAGGATTTTCAGCAGTTGGTTGGAAACACGTCTCAGAGGTGACAACACTGTTTGTGATGAGCTGTACTTGTTGTCCAGGGGACCATCTTCGACTGTTACGATTTGGAAAGGATGCGAGATAAATGGGAATACATTTTACACGATTGACCAAGATCAAAAGAGCACTAACCAAAACAGCGGTGTCCGCTTTGATGCAGCCACCGAGAGGGGAAATGACACATATTATGGTTACATAGTGGACATATGGGAACTTGACTACGTACATGAGGCGGGGTACAGGTAGACCCACAGTACGGAATGACAACAGTGGATCTGAAAAATCTTGGGTACACTGATGGACCGTTCGTCCTAGCGAATGATGTGGCACAGGTTATCTATGTGAAGGACATGTCTACCAGAGCGAGAAAAAGAAAAGATAAGGAAGCGAATACATCATACGATGATCCAAAGCGCCACATAGTTCTTTCAGGAAAAAGGGACATCGTGGGAGTGAAGGGCAAGATAGACATGTCTGAAGATTATGAAAAGTTTCATGAAATCCCTCCCTTCAAAGTCAAGGCTGACCCCAACATCCTGATAAACGATGAAGATTATCCATGGTTACGGCGCAATAAGCAAATGACACAAGCGAAGAAAAAGTGAAGACTTTCTCCCGCAAGTATTATGATGACACCATGCCAACTTTGTAATAGACGAGTATGATACTATTGTCCGTTTTGTACATGCACATGCTATGTGGGTGAAATTATGATACCATGCCAACTTTCAACTTTTTCAGATTTCATTTGAAATTCTTTAATGTCTTATGGTTCGGCCCTCGTAATACCATTAATCCCGGTTCGCTCCTTGTCAACTATGTTCTCACCAAGAACACTCTCAAGAGGGCAGCCACGTGGGCCATTGGTCCCGGTTCCACGCACGAACTGGGCCCAATGCGCCTCGCCCCAGGCCCATGACCGTTAGTCCCGGTTTGTGCCATAAACCGGTACTAAAGGGTTGGTCCTCGTTGCGCTCAGAGATTAGTCCCACCTCGCTAACCGAAGGGCGCTCACACCGGTTTATAAGCCCGTCCCTCTCTGCCTTGTTGAGCTCCTCTCAAAGTGAAAATAGATGCCCCTATACAGGAAATTTGACCTAAATTCATAGTGAATTTCTCTGAAATTCATAGAAATTTATTATGAATTTAGGTTGAATTTTCTCTATAGGCGCATCTATGTTCATTTTTTTAGTAAAGTTAATCACAAACTTGTGATTCACACAAATTTCAAAGAATTCAAATTTTAACTATTCAAATTTAAAAACTAATGGCACTAACAGAAACTTTATAATTTTGCTGACCTAAAAGCAAAAAGAATTAAAAATAAAGCAAAAAACAAAAGAAAATAAATAATGCTGAAAACAAAACAAAAAAATAGAAACAAAATAAAAATAGCAACAATAAGTATTTTGTTGTAAGTAGAAACAAAATAAAATAAATAAAGCAACAAAGAAAACAAAAAACAAAAAAGTGTTTTCAAATTTGAAAACTAATGGCACTAACAGAAAGTTTATAATTTTTCTAAAAATAAAAGCAAAAAAGAATTAAAATATAAAGCAAAAACAAAAGAAAATAAATAATGCAGAAAACAAAACAAAAAAACTAGAAAAAAAATTAAAAATAGCAACAATAAGTATTTTGTTGTAAGTAGAAACAAAATAAAATAAATAAAACAAGAAAGAAAACAAAAAAAACAAAAAAAATGTTTTCAAATTTGAAAACTAATGGCACTAACAGAAAGTTTATAATTTTCCTAAAACTAAAAGCAAAAAGAATTAAAAAATAAAGCAAAAAACAAAGGAAAATAAATAATGCAGAAAACAAAACAACAAAATGGAAAAAACTAAAAATAACAACAATACGTAAAGAAAACAAAAAAAACAAAAAAAGTGTCTCCTACTGGGCCCCCACGGCCTGAATACGACTAGAAACCCTACCATGGGCCAGGATTCAGGCCCGCAGAAGGCCCAACAGGCCCACATGCAAAGCAGTGTTAGATTAGGCCCACAGGCCTGCAGTTCAGAGGAGTTCGAGTGGGAAGAGGCAGCGAAGCTTATAAACAGGTGCGGGGCACTCTCAACTAGTGAGGTGGGACTAAACTCCCACCACCACGCCGCTGTGCAAGGCCATGGTCCCGGTTGGTGCCACGAACCGGGACCAATGCCACCCTTTGGTCCCGGTTCGTGGCACCAACCGGGACCAATGCCCCCCTTTAGTCCCGGTTCGTGCCACCAACCAGGACCGAAGGTCGCCGCTTCCCGCCCTTTTGGGCTGCTGAAAAGAGGCCTTTGGTCCCGGTTGGTGGCACCAACCGGGACTAAAGGGTGTATTAGCCCCGGTTGGTGCCATGAACCGGGACTAAAGGCTTTGCTATATAAGTTCACACTTGGGAAATTTTCACTCTTATCTCGCAGTTGCCGCCCCGACGCCCCCGACGCCGCCAGGCTGCCCCGACGCCGCCCGCCGCCGTCGCCGTCACCGCCCCCGTCGCCCGTGCCCGTCGTCGCCGTTGCCCGCGCCCTCACCGTCGCCCGCGCCCCTGCCCCGACGCGCGCCGCCCCGGCCCGCCCCCGTTGTCACCGTCGCCCGCGCCCCTGCCCCGACGTGCGCCGCCCCGGCCCGCCCCCGTCGCGGTCGCCCGCGCCCCAGCCCGACGCGTGCCGCCCCGGCCCGCCATCCCCGTCGCCCGCGCCCC